>NC_060179.1:30224012-30494012 GCF_021184085.1 Oncorhynchus gorbuscha | reverse complement strand
TTGTTGTGGAAAGAGGAGAGAAGAGAAGGCAAGGGAAGCAGAGAGGGGGATGAAAAGCAGGACAATGGAGTGTTAAAGTACAGCTCTGAATCAGCATAGAGACGCCAGCTAAATAGACACCAGAGAAGTATTTATAGTGTGTTTTATAGTTTTTAAGTGCGATGACATGAGGATAGGATTGAGAGGGACATAATTGCTAATGCTCTATCCATAATGGATTGATTCTGGTGTGTATTGTGTTAGTGATCACTTGGTCATGTTAAGGTGTATCCAGGGAGGTGTGTGCGTGTGCATGTATGTGCATGTGTGTGTGAGTGCAGTACTCACCAGACAACCCGTGGGTCTGGCCACCCAGAGACAGTACAGTGCAGCCTGACACACTGCTTCTCCCACACCGTGTGGGAGCGAGGCTTAATCACAAACTCTGGGGCGTGCATCAGGCTATCCTTGTTCATACGCTTGTGGTGCTCCTCGTTCTCATAGATCTGGGGATCAATGTGTTCATTAAGCCTTCATAGAGCCTTCGCAAGGCGGCTCAACACATTCTCAGGCATAACAGGCACAGCACATTATCATAGCACATTCTCATGGTGCAACAGTAAAACACTATACCTCCAGAACCCTGGCAGAAAACCCTTGCCCATCAATTCATGATGCATCCTCGAAACAAACACAAGGCATTTTACAAGGCATTTGCGAGGTAATGAGTCAGAGCTGAATCCTAACTTGATATCTGTGTAAGTAACAAAAGTACAAATACAAAAAAGTTACATGGGCTGATATCAAGTTATGGATTCGGGCATCTGACCTCTTTACATATGCAGACTCCATGCACTTCTCTGGTCACAGCGAAGTCCTAATGAGTCATTGATTTATGATCTCGGAATAACTATGGGTATGAAAACCTACTTCTGGATCCAATAACCCTTAACACATCATCCGACAACACTCGATGGACACTACCCCTCTGTGTCTTAAGAAACCAGAGCTCCTGAGGAACGTCTCACCCAGTGACATGACGTGTTGGCAGAGGGGTGATAGTCTAAATATAGTGTGTGCCCCCCCCCACTCAATGGTTACTGTAGCTCTTATGAGCAGGATATTCCTTGGCATAAACACTTGAGTGAGGGACACAAATAAGCTTCCAAGGGGAGTGGAAGCAGAGAAGAATGAATCAATGGACTGAAACATCGCTCTTGTGGCAATAGTTTTCCTGTGATACTTTGCTAATGGATTTCTTAAGGTGTTCCCTCTGTGATGTCACAAACGTGAATGTTCTTCTCTGTGATGTCACAAACGTGAATGTTCTTCTCTGTGATGTCACAAACGTGAATGTTCTTCTCTGTGATGTCACAAAGGTAAATAAATACTCTTCTCTATGACGCCACTGAGGGAAACAATGTCACTCTGTGATCTAACAAAGAGAAAGAATTGTCCAGTCAGAAGTCAACAAACTAACTATAATGCATTACGATATCACGATAGAGAGTATTTTCCAGTATTACCCAATGTGATGTCACAATGGAATCCCACCCTCTAAGACGTCACAAAGACTAAATATTCCCCATTCTGCTGCCAGGAGGGAGAGTATTATCCAGTATTCCTCAATGTGATGTGACAAAGGAACACACTCTCCTATATGATCCTATCAGGATCCTGAACTAACCCTCTTGCTCAGGGAGATGCGCTCGGCTGATTCGCGCATGGACACCTTCCTAGACGTCTGCTCCGTCCGCTCCATCTCCAACCCGCTGGTGAACAGATTCCTCCGGGCCATGTATCCAGCACTCTCCTTCACCCGGGCCTCCTCAGTATCCGAAAACCCACTGGCATATTCCTGACTAGGGTGGGGGAGCAAAGCCAGGGAGGGGAGTGGGCAGTGGGGTTATTTTCATGGTCATTGGTCAGAACCACTCGCTGAAGAAAAAAAAGAAATCACTAAGGTTCAAAGGTCGATGGCTCGTTTACCTGCCCCTGAAGATGGGCACTACATAGCCGATAATCTGGTTCTCTTTGTCCATAGCCAGGTAGGTGGGCTTGGCTCTCTTGGGCATTGGGCTCAGTCTGCTCTCCTCCAGGCCAGAGTATGAGGAACTAAGTCTAAGACACAGGATAGTGTCAGTACAGCAGTGTAATAACATCCAACTAAGGTGAATGTAATCTGGAGGGGTGGATGAGGAGGAGAAATTAAGTTACGGGGCATATTAATCATCAACATGGAGGGTGGCTTAGGTGGGTTTAGCAGCATTTTGTTTTGGTAACGATCTCAAACTGTGCAACAAAAATAGATAAAAACCTGAGCACAGCAGTTAAGTTCAAAATGAATTATCAACCAGGAGGGTGACTTTGGCGCATTTATCTGCATTTCTATTCAATCTCTCAAACTGTGCAAAGAGGAAAGAGAAGAACCCTGTGCACAGCAGTGCATCGTCTACCAACAAACCTGGTGTAGCTACAAGGGATAGGCGTCGTTCGTTCATGCAGTGCAACGACATGTCTGCAATGACAAAATCAAAAGATAGAATTAAGACACGGCCGGCCGTCTGTCGTCAGCAGTGTGCGGCGTTTGACACTTGTTTTACTATCTCAAACTCTTTGCACACACACACACACACACACACACACACACACACACACACACACACACACACACACACACACACACACACACACACACACACACACACACACACACACACACACACACACACACACACACACACACACACACACACACACACACACACACACACACACACACACATAAAATGGACCAACGAGATGGAATGAAATGAAACATGGTGGTCAAAGGAGAGGAGGTGAAAGGGGGGAGACACGCAGGCGACCTCATCCCACTTGAAAAAGGAATAGGAGAGGAGTGATCCGCAGCTGAAAACCCCACCAACCTGAAACTCTACGAACCGAACACTCAGCACGACCATTATTTGGGTTGCACCAAATTGATTCTCGCAATATCAACAGGTTGTGCACAGTACTGCGCATTATTGGCCAAACAAATCGCCAGGGAATAAGAAACAGAGCCCCACACATCACGTATGTGTCTGCAATGTGCATACAACCAACACGTGGCTCATATCACACGTGATAATCCCGTACAACAAACGCAGGCCAGATCCTTGAGAATGGAGGGTGGGATCAGGATTGGAGTCATTCTCCAGGAGGATGCTGGCAGTCGATCTCCAACTAAAGCAGAGACGCAACACATAAGAACATGTTTAATAGAGAAAATACCACCAGAGCTCAGGAAGCACGTCTCATAAACCAAGACAATTTTCACATCGTGTCTCTGTACTCCCCACAGGTCCCTCACAGCATACTGTGTAGTATGGGCTGTTCACAAGGGAGTAATATAGATTCTAGACCCTCTCCCTGGGAATAGCTCTGGGAACAGGGTGACAGCTTCTGGGGCCCTCGTGGGGGGTTGGGGGGGGGGTGACAGTGTCAAAGTGCTGATAAGGAGAGGGTGGGAGGACCACAGGAGCAAAAAGGGTGAACGGGAGGAACCTACCAAACCCACACAGTGCCTGGACGAGTCTCTGTCAGTGTAAACAGGGAGAAGGTGCGACAGAACACTGACGCCTATGAAACAGAAAAGCAAACCCATCAGGATCACTGTTTCCCCGTCCCAACCCCCAAGGACCCCTGAGAATGCAACTTGGCATTGTAGGATCAGGGTTGGAAAAACACTCATCGAGATGGATTACGATAAGGCGCGCTCTTATTCCAGAATGTGAATGCAGAAAAGGCAATCCGCATTCAATTAGTATTCCTAGCGGAACAATTGGTATGTCAGCACAATACCATAAACATCTCCAGTTCATAACTGCTGGTATGTCACCATCGTCAGTATGTCACCATCATCATCAGACTATAATAAACACAGGGAAAGCTGGGTAAATTCCTGAAAGCATGTGGTTCAATCATGAAGGCCCAAATGAGGGACCATTAGCTACACAGACACCCTTTGACCTCCCATGCACACTGTCAAGGCCAGTGTATTGTATGTACACTACAGAGAGGCCAGGTGCTCCTAAAAGAAAGACCCCCCCCCAACATTTCAACACGCCTTCGTCCAATAAAATAAAGAATTCAAACAGCAATTAATGTCCCAGGGGCGGCAGGTAGCCTGGCAGGTAAGAGCGTTGGGCAAGTAACCGAAAGGTTGCTGGATCGAATCCCCGAGCTGACAAGGTAAAAATCTGTCATTCTGCACCTTAACTCAGAGGCAACTTCAAACCATGTCTCCAGAGCACAAAGAAGCAGAAGGCTCTAGGAGAAGTATGCTTAGAAGCCATATGCTTTATGGACTCACTCAAAGTCTTTGCTTAGTGTGAGATAAAGTCCCAACGGAATAGTGCACTGGCTGAACAAAATAAAACCTCTTAATAGGGAAACGCGACTTTCAGAAAGGAAACAAATGAAACTGGGGTTTAGACAACTCGAAGAGATAATTACCACAGCTCACATTCCCTGGGACATGGTATGCACGGGCCAGGATGCAATTTCAGTCTATAAGCCACACACCATACCATTGAATTATATAACATTCCTTTAAAGCTTGCTTCTACCCAACCTTCGGCAAACATTTTATGACGACCGAGTCAATGTGAATCTGAGTTTGTCCTATTTCTGGTAAACTGAACTATAGTGGGAAGGGTTAGTCTCAAAAGAAAAAGTGCATTTGTTCAGAAGCAGTCGGGGCAGCGTGCAGCAAACACCGCTATGAAAGCTGGGATGCACAGTATCCATGCTTAGGGCTCCTTGGAATTTCATGCAGGATTCACAGACATATTCTATAATTTTAGAATGTTTTTAGAGAAAATAGGTAAGGTTGTAGAACGTTACTGGGAGTGGTAGAAAACCTTAACACGGCAGGTGTAGAAGCAGGAAGTGGAGGAGAAAAAAAGAAAATTGGTAGAAGCCGAGAAATGATGGTTACTAAGCGGGGACCACCAAGATAGGTGGTATGATATGGTGGTGGGGGGTGGGGGGGGGGGGGTGGGGGTTAAGAGGACAGCAGAGGTATCTTCTGACACCAGTATGGATGGGATGGATATGGACCAGAGCTACTGTACTGCTGGGTGTCTTCCTCCTTCTTACCCACTGCTGGCACTGAGAGCGGCACTGGCACTGGCTCTGCTGCTGCTGCGACGGGCGGCATAGCTGCTGCTGCTGCTTGACTGGTACTGGCTAACAGCCGATTCCAACTCCTTGCTGCGGTAACCACGGTCATAGTGGCGGTGATGTTTCTGGTAGAAAGGTGTGGATCCCGACATCCTGCACAAGCCCTGAATTCAGCCCGAGTCTTTTGTAGTCTGCCTGTCGGCTTAGCTAGTGTTTGAGAATGGTTTTGTTCAATACAGTTAGCATTGCTCCAAAATGTAGTCTATTTTTGTAAGCTTTTAATTGTTTAATGTTTGGTTTTCATTTACAATTTGTCCTGATAATAAATTGTTGTTATTGTTTTACTTTATATAATTACAGAGGAAAGGTTATGACCTTCATTGTCTCTATTGGATTAGAGGGGATTTTTCTAACATTTTTGGGTGTCATATTTATGTCCAATGCACTGTGCACATAACTCAATCTACTATCAACTTTTTCTAATAGTTTAAATAGCCAAATAGAATTGGATAGATGTAGAATTTGAATCTTTAAGGATTTTTCTAATGGTTCTAGGCCTATACTTACTGCATTTAAATTAAAAGATTTTCAGATTTGTTAAATAATTAAGGACTGTAACCTGTTCTAAAAGCAACGGGTGCATTTGTTTAATCCAATAGGGCACCATTTTAGAGTGAGGAGAGCTTGTGAATCTGAAATTCCAAATATCAGTGAGTGCACGGAGGCTGACATAGCACAGGATCACAAGGCAAAAAAAATCACACCATCGACATGCACACAAAACCCACAATAATATTCAGCAACAAATTGTCAATATATATAAAACTCCTATTCTTGTGATGGAGCGGTAATTTATTTTGACATCACTTACCTAGGTCAAAAAGCTACCAACTGCTGCTGCTATAGCAAAGGAAAAAGTGATCCAACTCCAGGTGTAAGCCAACAACGCTTAATATCCAGGCAACTCCGCAGGTAGGTGCGGTAGCAGAGGACAGGGCAGCCGTCTACTCAACAAAAATAATATTGGCACTGGGAGGAATGGCCAAGCCGCAGACGCGTCCTTTTATGGTGAGCAGGCCTGATAAATATAGACGGGAGCAGAACGGAGGGACGCTATCTGAACTCTCAGAAGACAGCAGCACACCCAACCTAGTTCAGTTAAATGTGAATATGTTGGTCATTGCCGAGTACAACTTATTTGCAACGTTCAAAATGACTCCACCTGTTGGCCTATATTGAAGGCTATGCTAGGCCTACTGTACAAAACATCTGCAGCCTGTCATCACTCAGCGTTGCTGTATTTTTGACACCATTTAAAGAGTATGGTCATTACTCATCGTCAGTGTCCCGTTAACTGATTACTTTATAAGTATGGTATTTAAACATCGGTATTTCCTTATACGGTATACCTTACATGTATTAATGACTATCAAGGTTATTGTCAATACATCATATTCACATATGGAAAGGTCACTGTAGTGCCTGACATGAACATGACATTTTGGTTAGACCTTGTGTGCCAATGAAGTGATATTCCTCTTCATTTTAATCTTATTTTGCCAGGTAGGCCTATATACCACTCTGATCGGTCTTACTGGGCTGACCTCCTGATCCCATAACCTGGACTTCATCTTCAAGAGGAATAAAAGGTGGAATTTCCGTCTCATACTGTGCCTGTGCCAATATTCCTACATTTGACGAACGGTTGTCTTGGCTCCTCACCAGAAGAGCTTCAGCTGTGTCTGTGACTAACTATAGCCATGCTATTTTTGCCTGTGCCACACAACAAATGCCGGTTAGCATTGTTTGTGTTTGTGATGGCGCAGTGTCTGTGTGTGTGTGTCTGAGAGAGAGATAGAGAGAGATATATATATATATATATATATATATATATATATATATATATATATATATATATATATAGAGAGAGAGAGAGAGAGAGAGAGAGAGAGAGAGAGAGAGAGAGAGAGAGAGAGAGAGAGAGAGAGAGAGAGAGAGAGAGAGAGAGAGAGAGAGAGAGAGAGAGAGAGAGAGAGAGAGAGAGAGAGATAGAGATAGAGATAGAGAGAGATAGAGATAGAGAGAGAGAGAGAGAGAGAGAGAGAGAGAAAGCTCATACCCATCATTTTATTATATTTCCTTGTCATTGGAGTCTGGATGGAACTCCACTCCTTGCAGGCAATAGTCTTTTGACCCTGCATGTGAAATTGACAAACGTGACGTTCCCTGAGTAGTGAGTGAATACTGAAGCGATGAAGAATCTAAGACGAGGCCTACACATGCATGGCACTGCAAGACAACAGTCTGTGGTTCACTCTTTACTTGTTACAACTTTTCAAGACAGGTGATCCAAGTTTAAGCCTTATTCCTAGCATCACTAGACAAACATCTTCATCGCGCTATTTCCAGGAAACAGATCCTGAAGGCATTTTTGATATCTTTAGGAGTTCCTACTGATACGGCCAATCAGAAACCTATGAATGTACAATATAACATAGGACCAGCCATGCAGGTCCTATAATTCAGGATTATTGGATCTCTTTGGGATCAGCTCTGTGCGTGATTGAACATCAAAGGGGATTGCGCTCTTATTCAATGGGGTTTAACCTAAAAGGTCCAGAGATGTACTGTAATCTAAGGCTTAGCCCCCTTTCCCCTAACAGTGTGTCAATCATCATTCACATTAAGGATGTATTTCTTGAAAAAGTCTCCCTCCCAGCCAGGAATGTGATAACATGGTGGGCTAATGACTTCATCACACCCTGCAGTAAATCAGAAGGATGGTCCAATGCCACTAGTGTGTCTATATCCCAATTGGCACCCTATTCCCTATAGCGCACAATGTACAATGTGCATTTCGGAAAGTATTACGTTTTTCACATTTTGTAACATTACGGCCTTATTCTAAAACTGATTAAATCATTTCCCCCCTCATCAATCTACACACAATACCCCATAATGAGAAAGTAAAAACAGGTTTTTAGAATTGTTTGCTAATGTATTGAAAATAAAAAAACTGAAATAAGAATTCAGACCCTTTACTCAGTACTTTGTTGAAGCACCTTTGGCAGCGATTACAGCCTCGAACACCTTTGTGTGAATGCTATTCATTGACTACAGCTCAGAGTTCAACACCATAGTGCCCTTCACTAAGCTAAGGACCCTGGGACTAAACACCTCCCCCTGCAACTGGATTCTGGATTTCCTGACGGACCGCCCCCAGGTGGTAAGGGTAGGTATCAACACATCCGCCACGCTGATCCTCAACATCGGGTGCATGCTCAGTCCCCTCTTGTACTCCTTGTTCACTCATGACTGTATGGCCAGGCACGACTCCAACACCATCATCAAGTTTGCCGATGACACAACAGTGGTAGGCCTGATCATCAACAATGATGAAACAGCCTATAGGGAGGCGGTGAGACCTGGCCGTGTGGTGCCAGGACAACCTCTCCTTCAACGTGATCAAGACAAATAGATGATTGTGGACTACAGGAAAAGGAGGACCAAGCACGCGGCCATTCTCATTAAGGGGACTGCAGTGGAGCAGGTTGAGAACTTCAAGTTCCTTGGTGTCCACATCACAAACAAACAATCATGGTCCAAACACACTAAGACAGCTGTGAAGAGGGCACAACAAACCTCTTCCCCCTCAGGAGACTGAAAACATTTGGCATGGGTCCTCAGATCCTCAAAAGGTTCTTCAGCTGCACCACCGAGAGCATCCTGACTGGTTGCATCACTGCCTGGTATGGAAACTGCTTGGCCTCCGACCACAAGGCACTACAGAGGGTGGTTCGTACGGCCCAATATATCACTGGGGCCAAGCTTCCCGCCTTCCAGGACCTCGAAACCAGGCGATGTCAGAGGAAGGCCCTAAAAATTGTCAAAGACTCCAGCCACCCTAGTCATAGACTGTTCTCTCTGCTACCGCACGGCAAGTTGTACCGGAGCGCCAAGTCTAGGTCCAAGAGGTTTCTCAACAGCTTCTACCCCCAAGCCATAATACTCCTGAACAGCTAATCAAAGGGCTACCCGGACCCCTCTTTTACGCTGCTGCTACTCTCTGTTTATTATCTATGCATGGTCACTTTAACTCTACCTACATGTACATATTACCTCAATTACCTCGACTATTGATATTGTTATTTTACTGCTGCTGTTTAATTATTTTTTTACTTATCTATTTTTTACTTAACATGTTTTTCTTAACTTGTTAAAGCACTGTTGGTTCATTAAGGGTTTGTAAGTAAGCATTTCACTGTAAGGTCTACACATGCGCATGTGACAAATACAATTTGATTTGATTTGAGTCTTCATGGGTATGACGCTACAAGCTTGGCAAACCTGTATTTGGTAAGTTCCTCCCATGCCAATCCTCTCAAGCTCTGTCAGGTTGGATGGGGAGCGTTGCTGCACAGCTATTTTCAGGCCTCTCCAGAGATGTTCCATCGGGTTCAAGTCCGGGCTCTGGCTGGGCCATTCAAGGACATTTGGAGACTTGTCCCGAAGCCACTCCTGCGATGTCTTGGCTGTGTACTTAGGGTCGTTGTCCTGTTGGAAGGTGAACCTTCACCCCAGTCTGAGGTCCTGAGCGCTCTGGAGCAGGTTTTCATCAAGGATATCTCTGTACTTTGCTCCATTCATCTTTGCTTCAATCCCGACTAGTCTCCCAGTCCCTGCCACTGAAAAACATCCCCACAACATGATGCTGCCACCACCATGCTTCACCGTAGGGATGGTGCCAGGTTTACTCGAGACGTGACACTTGGAATTCAGGCCAAAGAGTTCAATCTTGGTTTCATCAGACCAGAGAATCTTGTTTCTCATGGTCTGAGAGTCTTCAGGTGCCTTTTGGCAAACTCCAAGTGGCCTGTCGTGTGCATTTTACTTAGGAGTCGCTTCCATCTGGCCACTCTACCATAATGGCCTGATTGGTGGAGTGCTGCAGAGATGGTTGTCCTTCTGGAAGCTTCACCCATTGCCACAGAGGAACTATGGAGCTCTGTCAGAGTGACCATCGTGTTCCTCTTCACCTCCCTGACCAAGGCCCTTCTTCCGTGATTGCTCAATTTGGCTGGGCGGCCAGCCCTAGGAAGTGTCTTGGTGGTTCCAAACTTCTTCCATTTAAGAATGATGGAGGCCGCTATGTTCTTGGAAATTGGCAACCTTCATAGCTGCAGACATGTTTTGGTACCCTTCCCCATATCTGTGCCTCGACACAATCCTGTCTCAGAGATTTACGGACAATTCCTTTGACCTCGTGGCTTGATTTTTGCTCTGACGTGCACTGTCAACTGTGGGACCTAATATAGACAGGTGTGTTCCTTTCCAAATCATGTCCAATTAGTTGAATTTACCACAGGTGTACTCCAATCAAGTTGTAGAAACATCTCAAGAATGATCCATGGAAACAGGATGCACCTCATAGTAAAGTGTCGGAATACTTATGTAAAAAAGGTATTTCAGTTTTTTATTTGTAATAAATTTGCAAACATTTCTAAAAACCTGTTTTTGCTTTGTCATTATGGGGTATTGTGTGTATATTGCTGAGGAAATGTTTGTATTTAATACATTTTAGAATAAGGCTGGGGTCTGAATACTTTCCGAAGGCACTGTATAAAGCAGTATATAGGGATTAGGGTGACTTTTGGGACGGAACCATTCTACTTTAACCACGTGCCTGCAATTGTTTCTGGTGTGTTGGCAGGCTTGTCAGTAAGTTATCTTGCCAACGAGCATCACACTAGTTTGCCCTGGTTATGCCAACAATCAACAATCCCACAACGTACAACTAGATAGGAGTGGGTGTTGTGGATCGTGGCGAGACAGAATCATTTCAAGCTAGTCTTCTGTGAAACTCCCACTGGAAGTTGGTCGATTGTGATTATGAATGCAAACTTTGTTTTTGTTTCCACCTCTATGAGACTATTACCCCCTAGTGGTCAATATGAGCAGTGCAATATGAGGTCATGTTTAGAGACAGTATTATTTGATTCTGGTCAGACAGGCACAGGGCAGGCTTTTGTTCTAGCCCAGCAGAAAAACACAAAAATCACTAACCAATGCCTACTGGGGAAAACTGGTTGAATAAACATTGTTTCCACGTCATTTCAACCGGGAAAAAAACTACGTAATGACGTTGGATTTGCAAAAAATCCTCCAAGCAAGGGAATTCCGTAATTTTGTTCACCCTTTCTTTTCCTAAATACACAACGACATAGTGACACTTGTTGATTTCACGTTGAATTCACCATAGTTGACAACTCAACCACATGTAAATCAAAACTAGACGTTTAACTAGTTTTATTAGATTGTTTATTATTAGATTGTTTAATAGTTTTGAGATTTAAGCTCTCCTCGCCATCCCAGTTTCAAGTAGCAGACCCTTTGTATCCTCTAAACATGAACACATTAGGGTCTCAATATATTGTTCTCCATTGCTCATTCCTGTCGTTGTAGTGCAGCACCTGTTCCCATAATTATTTTTTATAAAATAACATTTTATTGTTCGTATACACATATTTAGCAGATGTTATTGCGGGTGTAGCGAAATTGTTGTGTTCCTAGCTCCAACAGTGCAGTACCCAACAATACACACAAATCTAAAAAGTAAAATAATGGAATTAAGAAATATAGAAATATTAGGATGAGCAATGTCGGAGACCGGAGTATATATACTTTTGATTTTGTAAATAGGGATCTTTTATTCTATAACGACAGGGGTTTTAGGTGTCCACAAGTTTGCACCTATACTTGCAATAACTGTGGACATGGGCTGGGAACCCTGTGGGGTGAGAAGGAAGGTGTGTATGGTAAGACCTTGGAATACACTGTTGGATATGCCAACTGACAGAATTGCTAGTCAAGTTTTTCAATGGAATCTACCCATAGGGGGAGCCTGGGCAACTGGAATGTCTGACCGTTTTCTGACTGTTAACATCTGTACGAAAAACAAATGAAGGGAGACAGATATTATTAAAAAACAATTGTTGATACAATATGAGGGGGTGGGGGGGTGGAGAAGATGAATCATAAACCCAAATTGAGAACCTTTTGTTTGACGAGGTGTGAATTCATATGTGAGAGAAATATTATGTATAACCTACCCAAAAGGACTCCCGAGTTGCGCGGCGGTCTAAGGCAATGCATGTCGGTGTAAGAGGCATCACTACAGTCCCTGGTTCGTATCCAGGTTGTATCACATCCGGATGTGATTGGGAGTACCATAGTGCAGCGCACAATTGGTCCAGTGTAGTCCGGATTTGGCCGGGGTAGGCCATCATTGTAAACAATAATTTGTTCTTAACTGACTTGCCTAGATAAATAAAGGTTAAATAAATAAAGAATTGCAATTAAAATAAAAGCAAGATTTTTATCCATTGTATATTTACGTTTGCAGAATATTTAGATAAAGCCTGCAATAAAAGAAAAAGGGCTACCTATAATTAAATTATTAAAAATATTTAACTTCTATGTGGCAAATGGTACGTGTGTATATAGATTGGGTACAGGCTTGTCTCCCACATTAATCTTCTATGTAGTAAATGGTACGTGTGTACTGTATATAGATTGTGTACAGGCTTGTCTTCCACATTAATCTTCTTTTTGTGTCAGACTGGGTTCAAATGCCTTCTGTTTCATTTTTCTGTACTTATTCATCTTTATATGTTATGTATGTATGTATGTATGTATGTATGTATGTATGTATGTATGTATGTATGTATGTATGTATGTATGTATGTATGTATGTATGTATGTATGTATGTATGTATGTATGTATGTATGTATGTATGTATGTATGTATGTATGTATGTATGTATGTATGTATGTATGTATGTATGTATGTATGTATGTATGTATGTATGTGTATATATACAGTGTATGGAAGACACATTTCAGTTGAATACATTCAGTTGTACAACTGACTAGGTATCCCATTCCCTTTATATATATGTATGTACAGTTGAAATCGGAAGTTTACATACACTTAGGTTGGAGTCATTAAAACTCGTTTTTCTACCACTCCACAAATGTCGTGTTAACAAACCATAGTTTTGGCAAGTCGGTTAGGACATCTACTTTGTGCATGACACAAGTAATTTTTCCAACAATTGTTTACAGACAGATTTCACTTACAATTCACTGTATTACAATTCCAGTGGGTCAGAAGTTTACATACACTAAGTTGACTGTGCCTTTAAACAGCTTGGAAGATTCCAGAAAATTATGTCATGGCTTTAGAAGCTTCTGATAGGCTAACTGACATCATTTGAGTCAGTTGGAGGTGTAGATGTGGATGTATTTCAAGGCCTACCTTCAAACTCAGTGCCCCTTTGCTTGACATCATGGGAAAATCCAAAGAAATCAGCCAAGACCTCAGACAATAAGTCGTAGACCTCCACAAGTCTGGTTCATCCTTGGGAGCAATTTCCAAACACCTGAAGGTACCATGTTCATCTGTACAAACAATAGTATGCAAATATAAACACCAAGGAACCACACAGCCGTAATACCACTCAGGAAGGAGACGTGTTCTGTCTCCTAGAGATGAACGTACTTTGGAGTGAAAATTCCAAATCAATCCAAGAAGAACAGCAAAGGACCTTGTGAAGATGCTGTGGAGGAAACAGGTATAAAAGTATCTATATCCACAGTAAAATTACTCCAATATCGACATAACCTGAAAGGCCAGTCAGCAAGGAAGAAGCCACTGCTCCAAAACCTCCATAAAAAAACAGACTACGGTTTCCAACTGCACATGGGGACAAAGATTGTACTTTTTGGAGAAATGTCTTCTGGTCTGATGAAACAAAAATAGAACTGTTTGGCCATAATGACCATCATTATGTTTGGAGGAAAAAGGTGAAGGCTTGCAAGCCTAAGAACACCATCCCAACCGTGACGCACGGGGGTGACAGCATCATGTTGTGGGGGTGCTTTGCTGCAGGAGGGATTGGTGCACTTCTCAAAATACATTTCGTGATGAGGCAGGAAAATTATGTGGATATATTGAAGCAACATCTCAAGACATCAGTTAAAGCTTGGTCGCAAATGGGTCTTCCAAATGGACAATGACCCCAAGCATACTTCTAAAGTTGTGGAAAATGGCTTAAGGACAACAAATTCAAGGTATTGGAGTGGCCATCACAAAGCCCTTACCTCTATCCCATAGAGAATGTGTGGGCAGAACTGAAAAGCGTGTGTGAGCAAGGAGGCCTACAAACCTGACTCAGTTACACCAGCTCTATCAGGAATGGGCCAAAATTCACCCAACTTATTGTGGGAAGCTTGTGGAAGGCAACCTGGGAATGTTTGACCCAAGTTAAACCATTTTTAAGGCAATGCTACCAAATACTAATTGAGTGTATGTAAACCTCTGACCCACTGGGTATGTGATGAAAGAAATAAAAGCTGAAATAAATCATTCTCTCTACTATTATTCTGACATTTCACATTCTTAAAATGAAGTGGTGATCTTAACTGACCCAAGACAGGGAATTTTTACTCTGATTAAATGTCAGGAATTGTGAAAAACGGAGTTTAAATGTAGTTGGCTAAGGTGTGTGTAAACTTCCGACTTCAACTGTGTGTATGTACAGTTGAAGTCAGAAGTTTACATACACCTTAGCAAAAAAAACATTTAAAAGCTCTTGAATGAGTAGGTGTTCTAAAACTATTGTGTGTGTGTGTATCTATATACTAGTCGTGGCTCACCCTATATAACTACTTCTGTACATATACTACTCGACCTTATGTATTCTTCATATATACTACATATACTGTCCATAAATTGACCACTGTTCCATTATTAAAGTGACCAGTGTTTTATGTCTATGTACATAGGCAGCAGCCTCTAAGGTGCAGGGTTTAGTATATGTTTAGATAAATACATGTCTCTGGTTCCAATCTGCTGACTCTATATTAAAAATAGTTTTTTATGGTTAAACAAACTAAGAATAATTCCACTTTTCTTGGGAGCAGGCAGAATGCACTCCTTCTCATTAAGCAGATGGTTATTGGACCATAGTTGTAAACTTTACTAACAGCTCATATCTTGATCTACCAAACTAATCATTTGTAAAATAGCACCAATAGGGACAGTTATTTATGTTTACTCTTCCTTTGGCCTATGACAAGGTGGTGGGGCTCAACTAAAATGTTATTCAATGTTGTATAAACAAGTGTTGAAAATGCCAGGGTCTCACAGCTGCGTTGCATGGCTGCCATCACAAGCCTTCTTCTTCCATGCTGAATGTGCCTGTGGCTTGTCTGCATTGCTAAACCCCTTCTCTTGTTCCCTTTGAGTGTGTGTTCACTGAGAACTCCCATTAGGTTACTGCTGTGGTCCATTTTAACCAGTGAGTCATCATGGGTTCCATAGGGCTTTCTTGCTTTGGATCTCCAGTACTTAACCTTCTCCAAATGGCAACGGGGAACCAACTGTTCACTCTGACCCAAATGGGGATGTCATGAAAATTCTCCCCAAAGCATCTATAATTATCCATCCAGTCATTATTTTTCATATCTGGAGCATATGTGAAAATGTCAATTTACTGATATTTCAAAACATTTAGGGTACTATCAAAATATTGATGTGTTAAGCTACTGAGCTATAACGTGACGAAATCTGTCAATGTGCTCTTGAGCAAGGCACTTAACACTAATTTGCTCCAGTGCTGCCATACTACTATGGCTGACCTTGTGAAACAACACATTTCAAGGCCTCTATCTGGTGTGTGACAATAAAACATATTTTTGTTATATAATCATTGTATTTGGTAGGCTATATGTTTTGTATATTGAGGAAATCAGAGTTATAGTCTAATACAAATGGTGTCACCAAAGCATTGTTATCTTACTCATGATAAGGCACAGTAAGATGCATTTATTTTCTCCGTATTTGGGCATATCTCAAGAATGTTTACGTAGCAAAGGAGTGTTTTGAGGAAACCCCATTAACTTCAATGGAGGGTATACCCAAGTAAAATTGAACTGATTTACAAGCATTAAATCAAGTTATGTATAGTCAAAGCAAAGTACATTAACTAAATATCTAAAAAATATAATTGTTTTGTTATACTGTTTAAAAATAATTGAAATCAAATAAAAATGATTTAGAAATTCTAAATTCCTCCCCATTTTCTGAAAATAGTTTGGTCTGTAGTTCCTGTGCGGAAACATTTAAGGAAGTTAGGGCGGTGGTTGTGAGAGGGCAGCACGGGCTAACTGACTATCCAGCTTTTCGGGAATCAGGTAGCTAGGTCTAATATTTGCTTATTTGAACGTAGAAGCGTTATTTCACTTGCTAATCCCACACTACTATTGAAGTGTCGGCAGTACAGCTTGAAATGTATACGCTACAATGGTTTTCATATGGATGTATTTGTTTGCTGGATGCTTTAGCTAGCGGAGTCAGCAGGCTAGCTAAATAAGCTAACAGTCGGCTTGTTAACTGCCAAGATCACAGTATTTCCTGAAGGGGGGGGTGCGGTTCTAACTAGCAAGTTAAAATTGTTTTAAGTTGCATCAAGAGATCGCACGCTAGATACCTGTGTATTATAACGAGATGTGCCAAAACAAAATACATTATCCACCTAGCGAGCATTCTGGCATTCGTAATGTTTTTATCGTCTCAATGTCGCTAACGTCATCTTTCTCGTAACTTTATCATAGACATTCCACATTTTGGTCAATTTAAATGTGTGCTGTATGTTCATTTATACGGTATTGTTTGCGTTGATAGTAGCAACAGCTGGCAGCTAGATTCATCTCTTTTTATAGGCCCCATTGTCCATTCATGACGTAGTATCGCTAACTAAAAGTTGTCTTTTCACTCAATTATTTCTCAAAGTATGGAATTTCAATTGGTGTTCGTAGATAGTTTATCGTACCGCTACTGGCATGTGGTTAATGTTAGCTAACATGTATCAGATTGAATTTAAGTCTGAATTCAGTCACCTAGTGTTGCGCAACCTCAAATTAGATCACTAAACCGGTCTTATCCTGTGCTGTTGCTATAATAGTTAGTCAATGGTGTGGACCACTGGATCCATCTATTACTAGCTAGGTAGGAGGCTTATTATTGAAGCAGTGGCCCTCTCTCAGAATGAGGTTGTTGAACTTGCCAGAATTTTTTTCTCTCACGTCACTAGTTTTTCCTATCTCGTGTTAAGAGAACTAGAACAGCCTTCAACAGCAGTATAACATTTCCATTTATAGTGTAGTGAGGACACCTCTCCAGGGATTATTTTCCAGTCTGAATTAGATTAGCCCATAACCAAGGGAAGCTGGGCGTAACTGGTCAAATCTTATTTTGGGTAATTGCATGAGCCAGTAACTGCTGCTCTCAATGTTTTTCATAACCTAAGTATAATAAGATGTTGTCCAAGGAACTGAGCTTCATTGACATCCAAACACTATTTCTAAGTCTGCTTTGAAATGGTAAATGTAAAGTGATTTGGGATATTATAGATCTGTGGCTGCTGACTTCAGGAAGATGCTCTTTTGACCCTTACAGGTAAACTCACAACAGCCAAAATGTCGAGCAAAAGGGCAAAGGGAAAGACCACCAAGAAGCGCCCCCAGCGTGCTACTAGCAATGTGTTCGCTATGTTTGACCAGTCTCAGATCCAGGAGTTCAAGGAGGCCTTTAACATGATTGACCAGAACCGTGATGGGTTTGTCGACAAGGAGGATCTGCATGACATGCTAGCCTCACTGGGTGGGTATCTTAGCTTGTCCCTGAAACACCCTTCTGCTGAAATCAGCCCATTTTTTTCTCTTGGACTTTGTTTAATTCACTCAATTTGAAACAGAGGCACTGAATGATTTCCAGAGTGGTATACTATGACGCAAGCTAGATCTATTCAGGCTTTTATAAAGCTAGGCTGCTTCACATTCCAGGTCGGGCTTCATCTGTACTACGACTGGATATTGCTCGTCCGCCTGTCGTTAACTCTAACATGCTAGTTGAACGCCAAACTGTTGCTCTAAATTTAAAAAAGTTCTCAAATTCAGCAGGTTATGGTATGAAATGGGGTTTTAAAAATGCAGTCTTGTTGCGTTATGGCCATAAACCTATGATCCAGAGATGTGTTTTGAAACCTCTAACCCTGGCAATTTTACTGTTAAACTCGTGAGTACACTGGCTGCCAGTCTTGACTTGACTGGGAACTGCAGTCTGGTTGATTTCGGCTGTCAGTTTCCCTTTCGCAAAATGCTGTCTTGACGACATAGTTTAGAAAGCAAATACTCTAATATGATGGCTGTCTTATGACATTTGATGAAATATTCAATCGTTAGTCTTCCTTAAATGAAGGATGATGACAGTCTTAATGAGCGGGAGGATATCTGATGTCATTGGTCCTCCAACTTGTGACCCAGACACTTGATTCAGGAGAAATGGAGTTAGCTGTGAGTTAGCCTGCCCCGGAGCAGGTTAGTTGTGAAGGATTCATTGCCATAGAAATATACCTGGCTGAAAGGTGAGCCACATTCGTGGTACCGGTTATCCAGAGCTGACCGAAATTACCTCGCAAACTCCAACCCGATTTGAAGTATGGTGCTCGGGTATCTCTTGAGTGTTTATTAGGCTGTTAAGCTCTCCCTTCCATGGTTATCTTGATCAAGTGTTTGACAGAGTAAGGCAGAGCGCAGTTGTCTCTTTTTATTGGGGTTGGGTGTGTTTTCCAGCTAGTGTTAGTGTTTCAATAGAATACCAGTCATGCATTAGTAAAGAGCAGGCCGTTTCCCATCAAAATTCCCTACACCCTGTTCCCATTGTTTTATACACTTGAAACCATTTATGCCAATGTTGTAAAACGAGGTTACTGTGAACAGGGAGTTGCAGTCTGTTCTAATGTGGCACTTTGATTCTTTCTCAGGGAAGAACCCGTCTGATGAGTACCTGGAGGCTATGATGACTGAAGCTCCTGGGCCCATCAACTTCACCATGTTCCTCACCATGTTTGGTGAAAAGCTCAACGGCACGGACCCTGAGGACGTAATCAGAAATGCTTTTGCCTGCTTCGACGAAGAGGGTACAGGTAAGGTCTTTGAGGAAAAGTTTAGGGAATTAGCCTAATGGCAATGATGTCATGTTGGTCTCTGTGGCTGTATAGATAATGCTGTTTTTAGATGCTGATAATGGATGCCAGTGTTGTGTAGAGAACAAAGTTCCTGAGTTGTTTGCTTTTCAAGATATCCCTAATCTCTGACTCAGCTGGATAGACTGGACTAGCTTTTGAGAGCGTAACATGGGCTGTTCCAATAACAGCTGGACCTGTGGGTTAAACCATAGCTCCTAGGGGTTTAGGCTGAAATAAATATGAAATGGGTCCATATGGGAAATTCATGCTTACACAAATACACAGCACACTTTATTTCCTTGACAGGATCGTTACCCCAACTTCCTTTCAAAATACCACCCTTGAGCGGGCTACATATTCCTTAAATGGATTGTAAATACAAAGATGCTTTCTGTGAACTTTGCTCAAATGTGTTCAGGTTGCTTTGTTTGCGCAGATCTTTTCAGAAACAGCTGATGGGTTGGGTGTGACTCAACAAATACTTTACTCGTGCATACCCGCCTGGGGAAAGTACCATGGGCATTTTCGCATACCTTTCTGTCACCCTCTGTCCTTAGGTGTCATCCAGGAGGAATACCTCAGAGAGCTGCTGACCACCATGGGTGACCGCTTCACAGATGAGGAAGTGGACGAGCTCTTCAGGGAGGCACCCATTGACAAAAAGAGCAACTTCAACTATGTGGAGTTCACGCGCATCCTAAAACACGGAGCCAAGGATAAGGACGATTAAGACCACAACCATGACAGTCATATTATGGTTTCTCTCTGGCCCCTCTTCTCCTTTACACCCAGCTAGACCATCTTGCTGCATGTCTCTGCTCTATAAAACCCATGTTAAGCAAGGTGAAACCACTGCTATCAACCATACCTGGGTCATTCCACCAATTCAATGCCTTTTGAAAAGTCTAACTTGGTAAAAGGAAGCAATTTTCTGTCAAGGCCTCTTGTTCATCTTTAAGTTTTTCATATGATTAAGCATTACTATAGTAACAGGGCTGACTATTTCCTCTTAAATCACATTTTCATTGGGAATGCAAGCTTGTGTGCAACAGGGAGTGGCAATTGAATGACAATTGTTTAAATCTGTGTCATAGGGTTGATGTGTTATGCCCCACCCGTTCAATGTTTCTTTAGAAAATAATATTTGAAGAGTAATGGTTAAAATGAGCATTCACATCACAGGGTTTACCTTAAATGAGGGACAAGTGTAAATGATTTACTAATCACATGAAATGAAAGATCTTCAAATGACTGTCAAAGCAACAAAATAAATGGTGCTTTACAATGATGGTGACATTTTGGTGTTAAGTGGGTTTAAAAAAAGTTGGTGTGCATGGTGGGACACGTCAAAGTACTGACTCTTGGCACTTTAGCTAGTCTTCATATAAAAACTCAGATTTATTATTCTCCATGTGGTCTATATTAAAGGGCACTTTTAAAATGCACTATTGGTTCACAAATTCGACTCAAATTATCAAAGGGACGTGAAAGGCACTCTTGTGGAAGGACCCAGCTGTGAGCTCCCATTTCAGCATTGCCAGATTTGGAATCTGTATTAAATGTGGCTAGCTGGTGATTGACGATCCAAACATGGTACTGGTCTGTGACATCAATGATGGCAACTGCATCTCGACGCAAGTGCCTCAAATGGCCTGGTCTAGCTGAATTTTTACATTTTATAATAAATATAAGCTTTATAAATAAAGTACTCAACTTGTATTCTCCATTCTTGACCCTGTTTAAATGATTTGGCTGAAATAAACATTACGTTGTCTGACTGTGGATTTGTCTAGTATGCTGATGGTTCCCTTGTTCTGCGGTCTGCCTGTGCAACCCTGAGGCTGTTATGTCACCATTATTCATTCCACCTAGTGTGTATGGTTTGTATGTCAAAGACTGAGCACCAGCTACTTTGACAGGATTTGTTTTCAATGCCTACATACTGTTCAAATCAATGGGGGGAAATATACAGTATCAATGCAAAAACTGCAATAAACCACGTTAATTCAGAGGAATCCGAGTAGTATGACCTCAACCTGATTTTTGCCTCAAATGTAGGTCAAATCATGGGGGGTCCACTTTGAATGCGCAGTTAAACTTTTTCAGTGTACTTATCCCCATCGATACTTTTAGTCAATCAAGGATATGCAGGATTTTCTGAATTTTTAATATCACCAACACACTCGGTACAGTTAGTTTAACATTTAACAAATGGTTTACAGCGCGTTCTAGTGGCGTTGTAAAACAGATATACCCACCCTATTAGTTTACAACGGGGCCAATCACGAATGAGCACCTTCGTTACCGAACCACGCTTTACCGGTGGGTGGATTTTACTTTTTTTGTCAGTACGTCCTGTTCCACGAAAGGTAATCTGTACCTAGTACTCTTCTTGCGAACTGTTTAGTTTAAAATAAGTAAATGTATCATTTCAATGCCTCCGTTGTAGGACATTGTCACGTTTAATAGTTATCTATTGTATTGCCCATAATATAACATGAACTTCCGCTTTGCAGCTAGCTAGCTAAAT
The DNA here is from genome assembly GCF_021184085.1 of Oncorhynchus gorbuscha. NCBI lineage: Eukaryota > Metazoa > Chordata > Actinopteri > Salmoniformes > Salmonidae > Oncorhynchus > Oncorhynchus gorbuscha. Next base: position 30,472,247 of record NC_060179.1, on the reverse strand, counting down.
TGTTCACTAGAACGTATACAGCCTTCGTTTTTGTAGCAGGTTAGGATAATTAAGGTAGCAGATTATGATGATTAACGTATTAGGTTAGGATAATTGTTAAGGTTATGAAAATGTTTGGGGTTATAGTTTGCTAAAATGCAATACAGTATAAACTTTTGACGTTCATTTGACAATCTGTACCCCTTCTAGCCATGACTGCTAGCTAACACAAGGGCAAAATGACATTTTGTGCTCTCTGGTGGTTTGCACTGCATTAGTTCGCAAAATGCTGACCTTTTGAATTGATTTTCTTAATGTAAGGCTAGGACGTGGTATGCGTAGTTCGCATATGCTGTGTGCAGTCGCTGGTTTGATAACCACCAGCAAGCCAAGGTTACTTCATTTTTTTTCTTCTATCTTTTATTTAAGTAGGGTTTAGAACAAATTCTTATTTTCAATGACGACCTGGGTTAACTGCCTTGTTCAGGGGCAGAACGACAGATGTTTACCTTGTCAGCTCTGGGATTGTCACGATCTAGCAACCTTTCGGTTACTTGTCCAACGCTCTAACCACTACATCTAACCACTAACCACTACCTGCCGCCCCACAATTAGCAAGCTAACATAAAAATGAATGGGACATTCCATGGAAACCATCTTGCGATCCATCTTACTGCGGTGATTATTGTCAACTGAAACCGCCCATTAGGTCAACTTAGTTACCAGAACTTTGTAGGCTTAGCTAACCATCTGCTCCTATGCTCATACAGGTTTGAACTGCCTATTGAATCCTGGAACAGAGCCATGGCTTTAAAGGTGATCAAGAGGCTTCAACTTCTCAGGCAGACAGGGGCACACCTCTGTCCTCCAGGCGAGCTGAGTCGCACCAGACTCCTGAGTATTCCGATAGGGGAGCCCATGTGTATGGCGTGTCTATGGACCTCAGCGGACCGCTGTATCCAGAGGCAGGGCTGTCGGAAACTCAGTCAGCCAGACTGTGGGAGGATGAGTTTGTCCACCATTACCAAGGACCCTTTCTACACCACTGGGTCAGTCAGCCTCCACAAAGACTCAGTCCCCAGGTTCCGTCTGAGTCAGCTGCACCGGCCCACTGATGCAGAGGAGAAGGCCTTCCATGACCGCCTGGTTAGCTGCTCTTCCTCCAGACAGGTGCTGAGACTCCTCCGCACGGTGGAGATTATGTCTGACACCATGGCAGCTGCAGCTCTGCACCGCGTGGCTGACATAGAGCAGGATGGCATCTCCCTGAAGGACCCCAAAGTGCTGGAAGAGGACACTCTCAGGGCCCTGTGCTGCCAGCTGGAGCGGGACTCTGGGCGTCTGACGGAGGCCGGGTTGGTTTCTGCCCTGCTGGCCTGCACACGCCTCTATGTGGACCCCTGGAGCACGCTGGTGGTTCGGCTGGTGTCAGAGAGCCAGGAGCGGCTGGACAGGGGCCAGATGAGTGTGGGCCAGCTGTGCACCCTGGGCCAGGCCCTGCTGGCGCTGGAGGGCCCTGGCTGTGGGATGCTGGAGCAGCTGATGGTGCAGTTACAGAGGCAGGGGCCTGGTCAGTGGAGCCTGGTAGAACTCACTGCAGTATACAGACTGCTGCAGGCTGGAGTAGGGGAGGAGGGTCGCTACCAGGACCTCCTAAACGCTATGCACACCTACACTGTGTCAGTCACCTCACGTATGGACCCCCCTGCTATCAGCAGCGTGCTTAGTGCTTTGGTGGTCCTGAACCAGACCCAGGCCATGCCCCTGGTTATTAGCCTCTGTAAGCAGGCGGTCAGGCACATACCCAACTTCAGAGACGAGGAGCTGGGTCTAGTGCTCGGGGCGCTCATGCACTTTGGCCACAGCGACCACTTCTTGGTGGAGGCCATGGAGAGGCATGTGCCCAAGATGACGTTCACGTCCCACCCAGAGACAGTGACCAAGGTGATGCAGTATTTTGGGCGTCGGAACATCCTGTCGCTGCCAGTGTTTGACGCGGTGGCAGAGAGCTTTGTGTACCGGGCAGACGAATACAGCACCAGCCAAGTGGCCAGGCAGATCATGCCATTCGGGAAGCTGGGCTACCTGCCGCCCAACGCCGGGGAGGTGTTCCGGAAGGTGGAGGCCATCCTGCACGCACGCTTCTCTCACTTCCAGCCCCGGACACTCCTCAACCTGCTGCATTCCTGCATCCTGGTAGAGCGGTTCCCTGTCAACTTTGTGTCCAAGGTCTTCAACCGCTACTTCCTCCAGCAACTACAAGGTAATGCAGCCTTAGTAAATTAGCCCACGCTTATTTTACTACTCTCCATACTTATATCGGCACAGTTTATTTGGTTAATCAATTGGACGGCCTTTGATTAATACTTTTTAAATGAATTTGTGTTCCAGAGCAAGGCTCAGGGGTTGACCGGATTGTTCTGGCACAACTGACCCAACTCTACATGACTGTGAAGCTTGAATGCCCTTTCTATGAGGTAGGCTAACGAGTTAGTACAATTCAATGTTCGCATGTCAACATCCTAGCACACTATCCTCCGATTCACCCTTAACACCCTGTTTTAAACCCAGGGTCCGAGGCTCCTTCCTAAGTACCGTGTCAAGTCTTTCCTAACTCCTGGTCGGTCTCTGGAGACACCGGTTGACGGACACCTCTACAACTATGTGAAAACTGGCCTGGTGGATCTACTAGGGGCCCGCACCTACTTCGCTTCCAGAGTCCTCACTCCATACTGCTACACGCTAGGTAACGTACAGACACAACACCGCTAACCTTTCATTCAAAGCTTCAGACATCCATATACTGAAAATGAAAGGTGCAAAGACAAATCCGGCCTCTGTTTGTAATTTCAGATGTGGAAATAAAGCTTGACGAGGAAGGATATGTATTGCCTGCCAGTCAAATCGATGATATCTACAAGAGGTGTAAAACAATACATTTAAACCATGAAATTCATAAACGTAGGTGATAAAATTGTTGTACTATAGCGATTTTATTCACTCTTGTGTACTTGCAGGATAGCAGTTTGCGTCGACGGCCACAAGAGGTTCACTGTGAACACAAGACAGCTGCTAGGGAAAGAGGCCATCAAGCAGCGGCACCTGAGGCTTCTGGGATACGAAGTTGTTCAGGTCAGAAATTCACTCTGCAACCTTTGTTCCGTTTTCCATCTGCTGTAAATTTTGATTTCAGCCCCTCTGCTAATGTCCTGTCAAGAGCATATCCGTATTCACTCAGATCTTCTGTTTTTGCTCTGTGCTCCATTTGTTACTAATAGTCTTGTTTTTTTCCAGATTCCTTACTATGAATTTGAAAATCTTTGGAACAAGACTGAGGTTGTTGAATACCTTCACAAGAAGATCTTCCCCCTCAGCTATAGGCTCAGTTGGTGATGACCGTCTCAAACAAGGGCTTTGTTGCTGTGGTTGTCATAAAACTATACAGTTTGGGCACTGTTTTTACATTTACATTTACATTTAAGTCATTTAGCAGACGCTCTTATCCAGAGCGACTTACAAATTGGTGCATTCACCTTATGACATCCAGTGGGACAGTCACTTAACAATAGTGCATCTAAAACTTAGGGGGGGTGAGAGGGATTACTTATCCTATCCTAGGTATTCCTTAAAGAGGTGGGGTTTCAGGTGTCTCCGGAAGGTGGTGATTGACTCCGCTGTCCTGGCGTCGTGAGGGAGTTTGTTCCACCATTTTTCTAAGGGTCTGTAATCAGGGCTCTCCAAACCTGATCCCGGAGAGCTACCTTCCTGTAGGTTTTCACTTCAACCCCAGTTGTAACTTACCTGATTCAGCTTACTAACAAGCTAATAATTAGAATCAGTGAACCTAGAGGACAGTAGTTCTCCAGGAACAGGTTTGGAGAGCCCTCGTCTAAATGCTCCATTGTCCAACATTTGTACACGAAGAGAAAGCATATCATTCAACTACATGAATACTTTCAGAAATGTATTTATTGCATTTGAGCGATTGTAATTCTACACGCTACTAGTGTTCTATTGTATAATTAAATGACTTATTTAGTCCTGTCTCCTTCCTTTGTTTAAAAAAATACAACAAAACATATGCCTGATTTATAACTAATCCACCATTACCATCTTTTGAAATATATTATATTTATTGGTAGTTGGCAACACAGTGCTGCAGGAGAAGTTAGAACCAAATACCAAGAAACACCTTGGAGAAAAAAAAACATTTGTTCAAGAATTAATAGCATAGCTGATGCATCACCATGGATTCTCTTCAAAAGCTAAGGCGGGTTGAGTCTTGTTTACCACCACGTAATAATGCATCAGTCGGATATACACTGTAAAAAGGCTATGATACATTAAAAAAACAAACAGTTGGGAGAATTGCCATTGGTTCATGCCTGCTGTCTATCCATTATGTGGCAGGGATCTGTGGTAGTCCAAATTCATCCACCAGAACTCCATCCTGAAAAACATATGCACAATAAATGACATTTTATTAGGAAACATCTAAATGAGATCATAAAAGTGTCTTCAATGCAATTTCCTAAAAAAACAAACAACCCTTTGAACAAGGCAGCTGTACTGGTAACAGTAATGTTTGCCAGTGATCCACTACCAAACATGGTCAGAGAGATATGTACCCGGTTTGTTGCCCTGTCACTGTGTATTCCTTCTGGGATGGAGGGGGCAGTGCTGGCCTCATCCAGGTAGGAGCTGTCATCATCTAGCAGCAGCTCATCTCCCAGGGCATCCAGCTCTGGGAACACACACAGCCATTGATGCACAGTTATTACATGCATCCAATTGATGTAAGGACTTTATTGACTGCTGTTGTATCACTGGGCTGGAGTGAACAAAACTTCTCTAGTGTGGTGAGAAATTATGCCATCTATTGATATATAGCAGTGTTTTAATATAGATCTAGTCTACTGGAGCAAAACCAACTGTTGTAACATAAGTGTCAGTGTATTGTCTTCCTTGTGGCTGTGTCATACTCTCACAGTACTGACCTGCTTCAAGGTCATCGTCATCGATCTCTGGCGTCCCGTAGCTTCTACTCATCGCCTCCTGCACCTCGTTGGCGTCCTCCATCATGTCCTCCAGCTGGTCCTGGAGATCCTGCATCAGGAACACAAAGAGCTCTTAACCCAAACGTCCGTCATTCTCATTACCCAATGGGCCATCCTCACTGAAACCCCACATTCACTTAACCTGGGTGAACACAAACCAGATAACTTGAATATATTGAGTAGCCAAATAGAAGACAACCGGCTTACCTCAATCTGATCGATCTTCACATTCTTGTATGCCGCCTTCATCTCTTTGGCTCCAATTTTCATAGCATCCACCTATAATGCAATGTTAGACATGTTTACCCAGAGAGCTATGACAGTAAATTGTAAGTGCTACAGTCATTACTGATCCATCTTACTGTTGTTTTTGTGTCTTTGAGAGTTTGTATTGTGTAGTTGGCCTGTTCCATGTTGAAGGACTGCTGTGTGAGGTTATCTCTCTGGCCCTCATACCTGAAAAACATCACAATTCAAATGATAACCTCTATTAATTAAGACGTTATGATGTGCTCATGTGACTATGGTTTACAGCTCACTATGTGGTTCATCATTGTGACACTGTGACGTTGGTCCTGACTGATTGGAGGCGTTTCAGGCATTGGCAGACTGCTTTCATAAGTGACTCACATTCTCTTCTGCTTCAGCACTCTCATTGCCTTCTGCTTGACCATGTTCTGATGGAAACATCATTTACACAACATCAAGCATAAATACTGGTATACTGTACATTTATAATGTTCCAAACAAGTGGAACTGTAGAGGGAGGATGCAGACTATTTTGATTAAAATAGGCTATATGTCCCAAATTATTGCACAACTTATAGCTGAATATGATCCACTAGTGCTAGCGATCCTCAGGAACAACCACACAAACGTGACAGGAAAGAAAGGGCAACTAACGATGTAATGGAATGATGCAAAATGTAAGGAAACTGACACTACAGTTATAAATGTATGTGGGTATAACTGGCGGTGGCTAATATTTAACACGATACAAATTGTAAACACTCAAATTAGTATGATATGTTACGTTTGGTATGGTTACATCATACATTTTGCAAATTCATAAAATATTGTACTTTTTTCAAATTCATAACATATAATATGAATTGTAATTAGTAACATCTCGTACAAAACGGGTGATCAAAATCCACAAACTAATACATACCATACTAAATGTAACATATCATACTAAATGGCATTTATCGGATTTACGTACATAATAATACGAAATGCTCTGAGACCAGGTTGGTATAATAAATGACTGACTGACTGGTAAACATATTTACTATCCCAGTCTGCTTCACTCAGTGCAGGCCTTCACGCTTACTTTTGAAGGACCGTCTCTCATCTTCTTCATCTGATCCTTGTACTTGACCAGTTCAACATCTAGTCTGGCAATCTTCTTGTCAACAGACTCCGCTCGTGAGTCAACCTTAAGAAGAGAGTAAGAGTAACGAGTTAGCCAGGCAGACTCTTTTCATAACACATAGGTGCTTTTAGCAACGTGGGTGCATTTGCATACAATAGCGTTGCTTTCAATTGTATTGGGTTGCACGAAAAATACAATAACATTTCCAGTTACTGTGCCGGTGGGCAGGGCGGTTGGTCATTACGACGGAGGGAATTTGAGTCAAAATATCTAAAGATAACAATAATCCAGGGTTTCCCAAACTCTGTCCCCGGGACCCCAAGGGGTGCACGTTTTGGTTTTTGCCTTAGCACTACACAGCCAATTCAAACAATCATCAAGCTTTGATCATTTCAATCAGCTGTTTAGTGTTAGTGTAAAAACCAAAACGTGCACCCCTTGGGGTCCCTAGAAACAGTTTGGGAAATGCTGCACTAACCTGTTGTAGACCCACTTCCTCTCTGCTTACCTCATGTCAAAATTTAAAAAAGTCCCCCAAAAGTGATTTATTTTTTGTCCACATATGGCTTGTGCAGGACTTATTTTGACATGAGGTAAGCAGAGACCCACGTTTAGAAAGTCTTTAATAATACTATCCCTTAGATATTTTGTAAAGTTGAAATGGAATTATAAAGCAACATTATTGTATGTTAATTACCCCCGTTGCCAAAAGCAGTGCATTCGAAAACTACTCAGACCCCTCGACTTTTTCCACATTACAGCCTTATTCTAAAATGGATTAAATGAAGAAAAAAAATCCTCAGCAATCTATACACACAATATCCCATAATGACGAAGTAAAAACATATACATATTTTTACTTTTGCAAATAAATAAAACAGAAATATCTTATTTACATAGATATTCAAGAACCTTTGCTATGAGACTCAAAATTGCGCTCAGGTACATCCTGTTTCCATTGATCATCCTTGAGATGTTTCTACAACTTGATTTGAGTCCACCTGTGGTAAATTCAATTGATTGGACATGATTTGGAAAGGCTCACAACTGTCTATACAAAGGTCCCACAGTTGACAGGTCAGAGCAAAAACCAAGCTATGAGGTCGAAGGAATTGTCTGAGACAGGATTGTGTCGAGGCACAGATCTGGGGAAGGGTATCAAAACCTTTCTGCAGCATTAATGGTTCAAGAACACAGTGGTCGAAGTTTGGAACCACCAAGACTCTTCCTAGAGTTGGCCGCCCGGCCAAACTGAGCAATCGGGAGAGAAGGGTGGTCATTGACAGAACTCTAGAGTTCCTCAGTGGAGATGAAAGAAACTTCCAGAAGTACAACCATCTCTGCAGCACTCCACCAATCCGGCCTTTATGATAGATTGGCCAGACTGAAGCCACTCCTCAGTAAAAGGCATATGGTGGCCTGCTTGGAGTTTGCCAAAAGGCAACTAAAGAGAAACAAGATTCTCTGGTCTGATGAAACCAAGATTGAACTCTTTGGCCTGAATGCCAAGCGTCACGTCTGGAGGAAACCTGGCACCATCCCTACGGTGAAGCATGGTGGTGGCGGTATTATGCTGTGGGGATGTTATTCAGAGGCAGAGGGGACAATTTAATTCATTTTAGAATAAGGCTGTAACATAACAAAGTGTTAAGTCAAGGGGTCTGTATACATTCCGAATGCGCTGTACCTCAACTCTTTTGTTTGAGTCTGAAGTCATTGTAATAACATTTTGTGGTATCAGAAAGTTATTAAAATACATGTGAGTTATTATAATAATCATACCTTCTATTTTGACCTTCAATGGCACTAGCTAAATAGCATTGTTCAAACCTGTAAAACTGGTTGGTTGGAAAAACACCTTTTAGCCAGTGGTTCCCAACCTTGTTTCGGTGACTCTACCACCAAATGAATTTGGCGCTGCCCCGAGTACCACTGGAGTACCCCTGAAGTACCCCCTCATGTGCATTTGACCAAAAAGGATTTGGTCTCATGAGTCTTCAGTACCCCTGGTTGGGAATCATTGTTTTAGCCTACAGTGGAAAACCAACATCACCTTACTGTACTTTTGTCAACTGGCCATCTAGATAATTAGGCAAGTTAGCGTAGTAACTACGACAATATTACAATGCTAATCAAACTAACTTACAACAACACGCTGAAAAGTACGTAGCTAAACAGTATTCTATAAGCTATAGGTATCAAATGGGCTGTCATGCAGGACAACTCTCCCATTATTTCTAGAACAATCAGATGTCAGCTAGCTAGCCAGCAAGCAAAGTTCTTTTGTTTGTTTGTCAAAGACACTGCTCTGATTAAGTTATTTCCATATACTTACATTTCCTATACAGTCCGTTAGATTTGGTGGTGGTCCCTTCGGTTTTCCTCGACCAAAAATACGGTTCATTCTGAAATAAATAACCAATAACTCAAAACAACAAAGAATCTATCTGCCCGTCAAAATAAGGCAAACCCGGAAGCAACATTGAGCTGACGTCACATGATTTAATTATACAAAAATCTTCCACCGCCCTACAGCAGGAATGTGGTGCTAAATATTATTTTATTTAGTTACATTCTCAAGTCATGTCATTTATAACAAACACTTAAAGACGAACATATAGAAATATAGATTTTTTTGGGTGGTTTACTGAGAGGCAAGAGGTCAATCAAGAAATGTGCAATCTTTGTATTTATTTTTGCCATATCACAATCTGCTGGATGGTTGATTGAGTAGTACATGTGCAGCATAAAATAGACTAGGCCTGCTAAATATATATGTTAGGAAATTTAACAGATTAAAATGTAAGGATAAAGAGATTAATAACAATAAAACATGTTGAAATTAACAAACAAAAAGTTGTTTTTAATTGAGAAAAGATAGCAATACAGTAGTTGTTATTCAGTATAGGCTACATCATGTTACCTGATGAAATTGCTGTACAATAGGATCTTGTTGCCATCTAATGCACATTCAAATGTCATAATCAACACTGCAGAGCTCTCCCTGTCCTCTGCCGTGCCCTGATTGTAATTACTGCCGAAGATATCTGGTTATGTGCATGTACACTCTGGCCCATCTACTGTTGCTAGCCACAACTCTGACTTTTGCTCTGATATCTGTTCCACTGATTTCTGCTCTCGTAAAAACATGGGTTTTCTGCACCTTAACACAAGAAGCTTATTACCTAAAATGGATCAATTGAAAGTGTGGGTTCACAGCTCGAATCCAGACGTGGTTAAGAAAGAGTGTTTTGAACACTGATGTTAACCTTTCTGGTTAGAACCTTTTTTGGAAAGACAGATCTTCCAAAGCTAGTGGAGTTGCAATCTTTACCAAGGAACACCGTCAGTGCTCGGTTGTCTCCACCAAATCTGTTCCCAAACTATTTAATTTGCTGGTTTTAAGCATTGCACTTTCAAATAGCTCTTTGTTGACTGTTGCTAAGTGTTATCATCAACCATCAGCACCGGCCTGTACCCTAAATGCCCTAAGCTCTCTCCTGGCCCCTTACACTAAGTCTGAATTTGTCCTGTTAGGTGACATAAACTGGGACATGCTTATATTACCTGACCAAGTCCTAAAGCAATGGAACTCCCTAAATCTTTCTCAGATTATTACCAATCCCACAAGGTTTGACTCCAAACACCCAGAAAAGGCTACTCTCCTTGATGTTATCCTCACAAATAATCCTAATAGTTATCAGTCTGGTGTTTTCTGTAATGACCATAGTGATCACTGTTTTACAGCCTGTGTTCAGAATGGCTGCTCAGCGAAACGACCCTACCTGATTTGTCATTAGCGCTTGCTAAAAAACTTTAGTGAGAAAGCCTTCCTTCATGACCTGGCCTCTGTAAATTGGTATAGAATCACCTTGATCCCCTCTGTTGAATACTATCGGACATTCCTTTTTTAATATTTTATATTGCCGCATGAATAACATTTGAATTAAAAACAGGTTCTGCCCCTGGTTCGACCGTGATCTGGCAAAGTTACTTCACCTCAATAATTACATTTGGGGAAAGGCTGACTGGCTCTCGTTCAGGTAAATGAGAAATCTGGAAGGCCAAAGTTAGTTACTTTAAGGAGCAGGTCTTTCTCTGTGGGTCTAACCCCAAGAAGTTTTGGAAAATGGTTAAATACCTGAAGAATAAACCCTTCTCCTCACAGCTGCCCATGTCCCTTTATGTTGATTATGTGGTTGTTAACGACAAGGGGCACATGGCTGAGCTCTTAAATCACCACTTCAGGATTCCTATTTGACTCAGCCATGCCTCCTTGCCTGTCCAACATTTCCTAATCTCCCTCTTTTCCCCCTGCCCTGCTACAAAGTTTCTCCCTGCAGGCGGTCACTGAGTCTGAGCTGCTAAAGGACCTCCTTAAACGACCCCCAAATAACATCTGGGTCAGGTGGTTTAGACCCTTTCTTCTTTAAGGTTGCTGCCCCTATCATCAGCAAGCATATCTCTGACCTTTTTAACCTGTATATCCTCTCTTAGGAGGTTCCCATTGCTTGAACGGCAGCCACGATGTATCCTTTATTTGACGGGGGAGATCAAGCTCAGGTCTGAGGTCTATAGTATTCTCTCTGGTATGCAATCTGGTTTCCGCTCAGGTTATGGATGTTTGACTGTAACTTTAAAGGTCCTAAATGATGTCACCATTGCTCTTGATTCTAAGCAATGTTGTGCTGCTAGTTTTATTGACTTGGCCGCAGCTTTTGATACAGTAGACCCTTCCATTCTTGTGGGCCGGCTAAGGAGTATTGGTGTCTCTGAGGGGTCTTTAGCCTGGTTTGCCAGCTACCTCTCTCAAAGAGAGCAGTGTATAAAGTCTGAATATCTGCTGTCTCAGCCACTGCCTGTCACCAAGGGAGTACATCAAGGCTCGATCCTAGGCCCCATGCTCTTCTCAATTTACATCAACAACATAGCTGAGGCAGTAGGAAGCTCTCTCATCCATTTATATTCAGATGACACAGTCTTATACTCAGCTGGCCCCTCACTGGATTTTGTGTTAAATGCTCTACAACAAAGCTTGCTTAGTGTCCAACAAGCTTTCTCTGCCCTTAACCTTGTTCTGAACACCTCCAAAACAAAGGTAATGTGGTTTGGTAAAAAGAATGCCCCTCTCCTAACCGGTGGGATTGCTACCTCTGAGGTTTTAGAGCTAGAGGTAGTCACATCACACAAGTACTTGGGAGTAGGCTAAGGTTTACAGAGATGTAATTTATAGATCGACAGGTAAGGGTGCAGTCCAGCGACTAGACGTTCTTTACCATTCGACTATCAGATTTGCCACCAATGCTCCTTATAGGACACATCACTGCACTCTATACTCCTCTGTAAACTGGTCATCTCTGTATACCCGTCACAAGACCCACAGGTTGATGCTTATTTATAAAACCCTCTTAGGCCTCACTCCCCCCTATCTGAGATACCTACTGCAGCCCTCATCCTCCACATGCAACACAAGTTCTGCCAGTCACATTCTGTTAAAGGTCCCCAAAGCACACATATCCCTGGGTCGCTCCTCTTTTCAGTTCACTGCAGCTAGCGACTGGAACGAGCTGCAACAAACACTCAAACTGGACAGTTTTATCTCCATCTCTTCATTCAAAGACTCAATCATGGACACTCTTACTGACAATTGTGGCTGCTTCACGTGATGTATTGTTTTCTCTATCTTTTTGCCCTTTGTGCTGTTGTCTGTGCCCAATAATCTGTGTACCATGATTTGTGCTGCTACCATGTTGTGCTGCTGCCAAGTTATGTTGCTACCATGCTGTGTTGTCATCTTAGGTCTCTCTTTATGTAGTGGTGTGGTGTCTCTCTTGTCAGGATGTGTGTTTTGTCCGATATTTTTATTTTATTTTTACAGTTTTTGACCCCAAAACAACACTCTTGCAAAACCAAACACTTACTTCAAAACTATTTTAACTCTTCTCAAAATTGTGTTTTTACATCAAAACTCTACACACAAACCATCAAATGATTAGCTCTTTATACACACCAACTACACACGGATGTGACAAATGTAAAACACTACTATCTTGTGTCTTTTGCATGTTCAGTGTGCTTTGGAGTCCACAGAAGTTTGTCATGGCACTCACGTACATGTATGTGCACAAATATATACAGTGTGTATGCATATTCAGTATATATTTACACTATAAACAGACATGCATGCGGGGAAAAAATGTGATGTATTTCTTTCTCAAAACATTGTATTTTCATCCGGATTTCGGGATGAACAGTAACAGACAAAATAAATACAGTAGAAGATCCTCTTCCCCCTCGTCCTTATCCTCTTCCCCCTTGTCCTTGTCCTCCTCCTTTCCATTGTCCCCATCCTTGTCCTTGTCCTCTTCCTCCTCCTTGTCCTCGTGCCCCTCATACTCTCACTCCTCGTCCTCTAACTCTCTCTCCGAAATTGGCCTCCATTGTGGTCCAAACCAAGAAAGCCAACCTGAAGCCTATTTATAGTACTCAAGCTCTGATTTCTAAGTGAAGAAAATAGCTATGTGTTTTCACACGTGAGCACTGGGTGTAGGCAATCGGTAAATGAGTGTGGCATTTGGAATAGCAGTTTCCCAAACGAAACACAAGGCCTGTTAGTTTTGAATGATGTGTCTAATGTAGAGAACTGTGTATAGTGTTTTTCAAAAATAGCAGAGATCAATGAGAGCAGTATCTACTATTGAAATATCACAAGGTTCGTGAGGAGTGTCAGAAAAAGGAGGCTGTTAGTTACTTGAGGAAGAATCTCACATTGTAAGAAGTGTTCTCTAGTCTTGGGCACTGGAGGCAGTAAAACATCCACTGAAATCACTACAGACACACAGACATTCACAGAGAGAATATTATCAGCATACCATAATGTACATGTATAAAGTGATGACTATAGGACCTCTGATTGGTCTAAACTAGGTGTTCTGACACTATGTATTGTGTTAGTATTATTGTCAACTCACCTTTGGTGGAGATCTTGGTCCATTCTCCTTTAAGGAAGTCTTCTAGTTTCTCTCTGACATCAGAAACAGCCTTATTCACATCTCCAAAGTACCAAGGAGGGCAGATAACGATGCTGGGTAAGTCTGAAGAGACACTGGGACTGGAGAGGGACTGTTAACTGTTGAGAGAGAGAGTGGGAGAGAGAGAGCAGATAATTTACACAATGTTTTTGTGATAATTCTTTTTGTATTAATGTCAGAAAACATGAATACTGATATGGAGAATAAAGTATAATTGACTAAATGCATACAGTTGAAGTCGGGAGTTTACATACACCTTAACCAAATACATTTAAACTAATTTTTGTATTTTATTTTTCACAATTCCTGACATTTAATCCTCGTATAAAATCCCTGTTTTAGGTTAGTTAGGATCACCACTTTATTTTAATGTGAAATGTCAGAATAATAGTAGAGTGTCACGCCTTGGTCTTAGTATTTTGTGTTTTCGTTATTTATTTGATCAGGCCAGGGTGTGACATGGGTTTATGTTATGGTGTGTTTTTGTATTGGGGTTTATAGGTATTGGGATTGCGGCTGAGTAGGGGTGTCTAGAGTAGGCTTGGCTGCCTGAGGCGGTTCTCAATCAGAGTCAGGTGATTCTCGTTGTCTCTGATTGGGAACCATATTTAGGTAGCCTGGGTTTCACTGTGTATTTTGTGGGTGATTGTTCCTGTCTCTGTGTTAGTTGTCACCAGACAGACTGTATAGGTTTTCGTGTTGTTTTTGTATATATATTAGTTATTTCATGTATCGTCATTTTTTCATTAAAGAACATGAGTAACCACCACGCCACGCCGCATTTTGGTCCGACTCTCCTTCAACAGACGAACGCCGTTACATAGAGAGAATGATTTATTTCAGCTTTTCTTTCTTTCATCACATTCCCAGTGGTAACGGTTTTCTTCTGGTGAAAGAGAGGCGGACCAAAATGCAGCGTGGTGGTTATTCATGTTTAATTTATAAAGACACTATACATGAATGAACTAACAAACAAAAACGTACGAAAACCTAAACAGCCTTATCTGGTGCAAACACAGAGACAGGAACAATCACCCACAAAACCCAACACAAAACAGGCTACCTAAATATGGTTCCCAATCAGAGACAATGACTAACACCTGCCTCTGATTGAGAACCATATCAGGCCAAACATAGAAATAGACAAACCAGACACACAACATAGAATGCCCACCCAGCTCACGTCCTGACCAACATTAAAACAAGGAAAACACATGCGAACGATGGTCAGAACGTGACACAAAGTTTACATACACTCAATTAGTATTGGGTAGCATTGCCTTTAAATTGTTTAACTTGGGTCAAATGTTGTGGGTAGCCTTCCACAAGCTTCCCACAATACGTTGGGTGAATTTTGGCCCATTCCTCTTGACAGAGCTGGTGTCAGATTTATAGGCCTCCTTGCTCGCACACGCTTTTTCAGTTCTGCCTACACATTTTCTATAGGATTGAGGTCAGGGCTTTGTGATGGCTACTCCAATACCTTGACTTTGTTGTCCTTAAGCCATTTTGCCACAACTTTGGAAGTATGCTTGGGGTCATTGTCCATTTGGAAGACCCATTTGCGATCAAGATTTAACTTCCTGACTGATGTCTTGATGTTGCTTCAATATATCAACAATTTTCCTTCCTCATGACGCCATCTATTCTACTTAACATGGAGCCTTCTCTTCTCTCTTTGTTTCTGAGCTATGGAAGCTAAGGATTGACAAACCATGATATCAAAATTGTTTTAACCATGTTATGAGGCTACACAGTGTTGGTTTACATTTACAATGTTTAGCTTATATTTTGGGGTCTCTTGGAGTGTGACAGTTGAACTAAGCATATGCAATGCTGTCAAGGCAAAGGGTGGCAACTTTGAAGAACCTCCAATATAAAATACATTTAGATTTGTTTAACACTTTTTTTGGTTATGACATGATTCCATGTGTGTTATTTCATAGCTTTGAAGTCACAACTATTCTACAATGTAGAAAATAGTAAAAATAAAGAAATTAGTAGGTGTGTCCAAACGTTTGACTGGTACTGTATATTTATATCCTCCTTCTAGGTGGACCCAACATCCTAACAGACAACACATCTCTGTTGCTTGTCAGGAACTTAATTGGATCCTCTCACTAGTACAGTCATGGCCCCGCTTGATGCTAGAACCTTTGTGGGCTTGGAAGTGTGTGTGTGTAATAGGACTGTTCCTTCTCACTTCATCAGACCTGACCTCAAGCCGAATTCCTCACTCCTCCCTAATCCACGGCTGTCCTACCTTACCAGTGACTGAAACCAGACTGTTGCCCTTTGCCTCCCTCCTTAGGAGCCATACATTTAACAATACCATATTTTTTAGAGTGTAAACTATGTGCACTCCCCCTTCCTCACTCAGTAACTTTCCATACACTTAGTTTTTATCCACCCTCCATTGACCCCAACCGATACATTCCTTATACATGTACAGTAATTGATATGTTCTAGTATGGTAATATGAATAAGTATATTTCAAGCTGGAAGCCAACATAGATTTCAGAAAATGAAACATTCCATTTCAAGGATAAATAATAATACAACTTATTCAAATGAACAAACAATCTTTTTTATTATTGTGAGCGAACCAGGTCCTTTGAGGTTGCTCTAAAGCGCAAAGGTGGAATAAACGAATCAGGAGCAGGTTTCCTTAAAATTGAACAAATTTCTCTACGGAGATCATTTTTTCCTCTTAAAAGAATCCAACACAATCAAGGATGATCTCCCAAGGAAAACACAAATCTTCTTCTTTACAATAACAAGGAACATAAAGAGTATCTTTAAATTATAACAGAAAAGACCACCTATACGATTAGTCTGTGAAAAAGTCCCTTCGGTTGGTGGTCCGGATCTGTGATTGCCAGTCCCCATAGGTAGTTTGTCCCCTTCTTCTCCCTTCCAAAAAGTACATCATCTTCTCTCTGCTGGTTCCCTCCTCTCCTCTCTGCTGGTTCCCGCCTCTCTGCCGGTTCCCTCCTCTCCTCTCCTCTCTGCTGGTTCCCACCTCACCTCTCCTCTCTGCTGGTTCCCTCCTCTCTCTTGTAGGGGAAATAGAATAGCTCATTAATACCGTCAGCTGCGCTTAATTGCCTCTGATCACCTTGACTCACATGTTGGGCCGGGCAACTGTCCGTGGGAGCAGCATGCCCTCTGGTGGTCCTTCCACATTATTGAGAAAAGATGTCAACACAGCAGTAATTTAGTTTAGACTTCATCAAAGAGAGAATAGATCAATATGAATGTGATTAAAACCTATACTAACATAAAGATTCAATCACTTCAAAAATAATTGTACATACCAGACTAAAAGAGAATTTACCATCATTCTAATATGGGGAACTCTGTAGTTTAATCTAGAGGCGAAATAAATATTGTGGTTTACACAGCACAGCAGAATTATTTTGGTTCCCAACCCATATCCCATGATAGAGGAGTTTAGTGAACGTGGTTTGGACTCTGTGGAGGAGGGTCATTGTGTCAGAGATGCTGAAGAAGGTCAGAATACCTGCCTTGTGATCCAGGTTCACTCCTACACTGGAGGACTAAGGGCCTGATACTTTAGTCTCAACATTATTGTGTCTGAAACTATTACCATTACTAGAGCACTCTAAACTCCAAGATTTGTCATTGTATCTGAATCTGGAATCATTAACCATCCATATTCTACTTGTACTCCACCTCCCAGTTACAGCGTCCAGACAGACCCTCTCGACAAAGGACCTGACACCAACCAGTGAATCTGTCTGGATGGTCAGGATTTGGATCGTTAACAGCATTAACAACTGTCACCTTTCTGTTTCCCTCAGACAGAGAGAGGGATTTCTGTGCTGTATTTGGGTCCAGTGTGAGCTGGCAGAAACCTGGGAGAAGAGCAGAGCAGAGACAAATGAGGGGAGTTAGAACAGTAAGTTAAGGTACATACTGTATTGTATCTACCCTGTCTTTGTTTACAGCAGAGCAGAGATCAATGAGAGCAGTATCTACTATTGAAATATCACAAGGTTTGTGAGTAGTGTCAGAAAAAAGAGACTGTTAGGTACTTGTAAGAGGCGTTGTAAGAAACATTCTCTAGTCTTGGGCTCTGGAGGCAGTAAAACATCCACTGAATTCACTACAAACACACAGACATTTACGGAGAGAGAGAATATTATCAGCATACCATATTGCACATGTATAAAGTGATGACTATAGGACCTCTGAGTTGTCTAAACTAGGTGTTCTTACACTATGTATTGTGTTAGTATTATTTTCAACTCACCTTTGGTGGAGATCTTGGTCCATTCTCCTTTAAGGAAGTCTTCTAGTTTCTCTCTGACATCAGAAACAGCCTTATTCACATCTCCAAAGTACTGAAGAGTATCGATAACGATGCTGGGTAAGTCTGAAGAGACACTGGGACTGGAGAGAGACTGATAACTCTGTAGAGAGACAGAGAGAGTTTGAGAGAGAGAGATAGAGAGAGTGTGTGAGAGAGAGAGAGCAGATGACTGCCACAATGTATTTTGTGATCATATGTTATTTTATTGATGTCAGAAAACATGAATACTGATATAAAGAATATAGAAAAATTGACAAAATCTACAGTTTCACAATAAGTTCATTTCTGTATCACCTGTATCAAGGCAGTTTAGTTACCTGGAGGAAATGGATGTGATCCTCTGTGTGTGAGAGCTGCTCCAGCTCAGCGTTTCTCCTCCTAAGCTCAGCTATCTCCTGCTCCAGTTGCTCCAGGAGCCCATCAGCTTGACTCACTTGAGCCTTCTCCTGGTCTCTGATCAACTCCTTCAACTCAGAGCGCCTTCTCTCAATGGAGTGGATCAGCTCAGTAAAGATCCTATCACTGTCCTCCACTGCTGCCTGTGCAGAGTGCTGTTCAGACACAAAGAGAGAAGAGAAGGTAAAAGTGGGGAATCCCTGTTCTTTGCATACAATGCAAATAGTCTGGGTAGGCATTTGAATAGCTATTCAGGAGTCTTATGGCTTGGGGGTAGAAGCTGTTAAGAAGCCTTTTGGACCTAGACTTGGTGCTCCGGTACAACTTGCCGTGTAGTAGCAGAGAGACCAGTCTATGACGGGTGGCTTCAGACTTTGACAATTTTTTATCCCTTCCTCGGACACCGCCTGTAATAGAGGTCCTGGATGGAAGGAAGCTTGGCCCCAGTGATGTGCTGGGCCGTACGCACTACCCTCTGTAGTGCCTTGCGGTCGGAGGCCGAGCAGTTGCCATACCAGGCGGTGACGCATACCAGGCGGTGACGCAATGAGCATGCTCTCGATGGTGCAGCTGTAGAACTTTTTGAAGATCTGAGGACCCATGCCAAATCTTTTCAGTTTTCAATGGTGTTGATGTGAGTCATGACCCGCCTTTCAAAGAACTTCACGGCTACAGACGTGAGGTCTGCAGGTCAGTATTCATTTAGGCAGGTTACCTTAGTATTATTGGGCACAGGCACTATGGTGGTCTGCTTAAAACATGTTGGTATTACAGACTCGGACAGGGAGAGGTTGAAAATGTCAGTGAAGACACTTGCCAGTTGGTTAGCGCATGCTCGCAGTACACGTCCTCGTAATCCATCTGGCCCTGCGGCCTTGTGAATGTTGACCTGTTTAAAGGTCTTACTCACATAGGCTGCAGAGAGCGTGATCACACAGTCTTCCAGAACAGCTGGTGCTCTCATGCATGTTTCAGTGTTATTTGCCTTAAAGCGAGCATAGAAGTAGTTTAGCTCATCTGGTTGGCTCGTGTCACTGGGCAGCTCTCGGCTGTGCTTCCCTTTGTAGTCTGTAATGGTTTGCAAGACCTGCCACATCTGGTGAGAGTTAGATCCGGTGTAGTACGATTCAAGCTTAGTCCTGTATTAATTAACGCTTTGCCTGTTTGATGGTTTGTCGGAGGGAATAGCGGGATATCTTAAAAGCTTGCGGGTTAGAGTCTTGCTGCTTGAAAGCGGCAGCTCTATCCTTTAGCTCAGTGATGATGTTGCCTGTAATCCATGGCTTCTGGTTGGGGTATGTACGTACGGTCACTGTGGGACGACGTCATCGATTCACTTATTGATGAAGCCAATGAATGATGTTGTGTACTCCTCAATGCCATCAGATGAATCCTGGAAAGTTTTCCAGTCTTTGCTAGCAAAACAGACCTGTAGCTTAGCTACTTTTATTGATCTTGTCACTGGTGCTTCCTACTTTAATTTTTGCCTGTAGGCAGGAATCAGAAGGATAGAATTATGGTCAGATGGAGGGCGAGCTTTGTATTTGTCTTTGTGTCTGGAGTACAGGTGGTCGCGTTTTTTTCACCCTCTGGTGTACTTTTAACATGCTGAAAGAAATTTGGTCTAACGGATTTAAGTTTCCCTGCTTTAAAGTCCCCGGCTGCTAGGGCACCACCTCTGGGTGAGTGTCTTCTACAGCTCATTCAATGCTGTCTAAGTGCCAGCCTCTGTAACGGTTCTCTTGGTGTGATGAAGGAGAGTCGGACCAAACCGCAGCGTGTAGATTGCAATCCATGTTTAATCAACAAACGTAAACACGAATTAACACAAAACACTACAAAACAATAAACGTAACGAAAACCGAAACAGCCTATACTTGTCAACTAACACAGCGACAGGAACAAAGACACTAAGGACAATCACCAACGACAAACTCAAAGAATATGGCTGCCTCAATATGGTTCCCTATCAGAGACAACGAAAAACACCTGCCTCTGATTGAGAACCACTCCAGACAGCCATAGACTTTGCTAGATACCCCACTAAGCTACAATCCCAATACCAACACCAAAAGCCCAAGACAAAACACACCACAATACAAAAACCCCATGCCACACCCTGGCCTGACCCAATACATAAAGATAAACACAAAATACTTCGACCATGGCGTGACAGCCTCTGACTGTGGTGGTATGTAAACAGCTATGAAAAATTCAGATGAAAACTCTCTAGGTAGGTAGTGTGGTCTACAGTTTATCATGAGATAATCTACCTCAGGTGAGCAATAGCTCAAGACTTCCTTAGATATCGTGCACCAGCTGTTATTTACAAAAATACATTTGTCTTACCAGATGCCACTGTTCTATACTGCCGATGCAGCGTATAACCAACCAGATGTATCTTGATAATGTCGTCGTTCAGCCACGTCTCCATGAAGCATAAGATATTACACTTTTGAATGTCCCGTTGGTAGTTTAATCTTCTGCATAAGTCATCTATTTTATTGTCCAAAGATTGCAGGCTTGCTAGCAGAATGGAAGGAAGTGAGAGTTTATTCGATCGCCTACGAATTCTCAGAATGCAGCCCGTTCTCCGGCCCTTTTTTCTCCAACTCCTCTTCACGCAAATCCTGGGAGATCAAGGCATGTTCCCAAGAAAGCAATATATCGAAAGCAGTATATCGTTCGCGTCGGCCTCGTCAGACTCGTTGAAGGAAACAAAGTCGCAATAATCGCAGTAATCGCAGTTCTGATGTCCAGAAGTTCTTTCAGGTCATAAGAGACGGTAGCGTCAACATTATGTACAAAATAAGTACAAAAATAGGTTACAAACAACGCAAAAAAAACACAAAAAAACATAATCGGTTGGGGGCACGTAAAACATCTGCCTTTTCCTCCGGCGCCCTCTTATATATCTGAATGTGGTAATCCAATCTGACCTTTACCAGAATTAAAAGCTATTTTTGCATTTTTCTAATCTCAAAGTTAGTGATTAGGACAGTTTTGATCCTGAAAATGTTGATTATCTTAATCCCACAGGAAACGGTGGATTCAGGATGGATTTCAAAGAGGTGAAAGCCACTACAACTAATACATTTCAATGTAACTAACTAAAAAATAAATTGACCGCATAATAGGTATGTGGTCAGTTGGTAAATGTCTCTCTTTAATCTAGGTACCTTTATTCATGTAGTTTACTCATCTCTGTTTCCCTATGACAGTGTAGAAGTAGTACCATAACCAGTCCAGGAAACAGGCCCAAAAAAACAGGTAGAGATCTGATCATGGAATCAAAAAATAAATAATTGCACTACAGAATCCAGATTATAATCCAGATTTTTTTTAACTGGGCCCTGGTCAATAAAATTTACCTTGAGAGACTCCACAGCCTGTTGGAGCTCCTTCAGCTCCTTCTCTCTCTCCTGGATTCTCTGCTGGAGATTCTGCTGACTCATCCCCAGCTGACTCTATGAAGAAACACTGTTCATTGAGCTATCAAGGTTTATTTGTCCAGTAGTACAATAATATAGTATTATGATTTAGTAAGAATATTATTGTAATATAAGCCCCTTTGCAAAATTATATATCTATGATTTTAGTTGAAATATTATGTTTGTTTACAGTACTCATATCATATAGCTTAATATGAATTTTGGATAAAGAAAATGATTGTGTATAACAACAGAAAATTACGATACATTTAGAGATGATTTTTCATTAAACTAATTATACATGTTTATATATATATATATATATCTTTATATTCAAACAGCTTTTCTACTGTATATTTCATTATTTGTTCATCAGAGTCACCAACAAGTTATTCTGGTCTAACCTGTTTCTCGGTCCTCTCCGCTGCAGCTGAGACTGTATCATGGCCTTTATGATCATCCACCATACACAGATAACAGATAAAATTCTGATCGGTACGACAGTAAATCTTCAGCAGTTCGTCATGACGGGAGCAGATGTTCTCCTGTAGCTGTGTGGAGGCTTTGACCAGCTTGTGCTTCTTTAGTGCAGGGACACTATAGTGAGGCTGGAGGTGAGTCTTGCAGGAAGACACCAGACACACCAGACAGGACATGAGGGCTTTCTGCTTTCTGTTCCCAGTGCAGAAATCACATGCCACATCTCCAGGTCCAGCATAGCACAGATCAGGGGGAGCAGCCTGAAGTCCTGTCTTCTTCAGTTTCTCCACCACTTCAGTCAATATGGTGTTTTTCATCAGAGCAGGCCTTGGAGTGAAGGTCTGTCTGCACTGAGGACAGCTGTAGATCCCCTTCAGATCATCCTGATCCCAGCAGCCCTCAATACAGCTCCTACAGTAACTGTGTCCACAGGGAATAGCTACGGGCTCCTTCAGTAGATCCAGACAGACAGAACAACAGAACTGGTCCTGGTCCAGCAGAACTGCCTGCTGAGCCATTTGGACTGTTGTTCACTTTCACACAGACAAAACACCGCGACTCAGATAAGTTTCGTTTTCTCAGAATAGAGTTTGTGGGAAGGGGAGGTACTTCCTGATTCTGCCAGGAGGTGGGGTTAGTTAGAGGGAGGGAGATAGAGAGGAATGTAGTCCTACTATTTCAGCACTCCTCCAGAGCCATATATTCAGAGGTAACAATTTAGAGGTAACAAGTTCCAGTAACATGCATTGTGATCCAGGACTAAACCCCTACAGCAACCTATTCACATACTTTAACAAGCTTACTACATATTAGCCAGACATAAATGTATACTGGATATTGATACGTAATGTAAAGTGAATAATGCATTGTATACTATTGTGGGTATGACTATTATGGGTAGCCAATGTACAATGAACCATTAAAAGGTACATTGTGTTCCTAGTCCAAATGTGTTATTTTTCTGATGTCTACATTAGAGTTCACTAGATAAACTACAGGGTACTAATGCAGGATGAGAAATAATGAAAACCATGACTATTTCAATGTCCGTTTTCTGGAGTCGTTATTCAAAATGAGAGGCAAATAGAGCTGTCTATGAATGTAGCATGTTTCTATACCTTTTCAAAAAGATACTACAGAATGTAAAAAGCGCTTTAAAAGGTTAATTCTATGTCCACATGCAAATAGCCCTTGATCTGATGAATGTGTCGTAGTAACAGGGAGAAGTTTATTGAGAGAGAACGTTGTGCAGTGGCCACAGCCTGACCAATCACATTCTGTTTCAAATAGTACATCTAAGGAACCAGAACAGGACAAATGCCAAGTCTTGCTAAGTTTATGTTGTTTGTATAAATTGCAGTAGTTTGTCCTCCTCCTCAGTTAACCCCTCCACACACACACCAAAAACCCTAAGCCCTGACCCTAATTGTAACCCTAACCCTAAACCTAAGCCCTGACCCTAATTGTAACCCTAACCCTAAACCTAAGCCTAAAAGCCTGTATCCTTTTGGGGACCGGACTTCTGGTCCCCACAGGGATAGTAAAACCCAAACACACACACGCTCACACACACACGCACACACACACACACACACATTTTACATTACATTTAAGTCATTTAGCAGACGCTCTTATCCAGAGCGACTTACAAATTGGTGCATTCACCTTATGACATCCAGTGGAACAGTCACTTTACAATAGTGCATCTAAATCTTAAAGGGGGGGGGGGTGAGAGGGATTACTTATCCTATCCTAGGTATTCCTTAAAGAGGTGGGGTTTCAGGTGTCTCCGGAAGGTGGTGATTGACTCCGCTGTCCTGGCGTCGTGAGGGAGTTTGTTCCACCATTGGGGGGGCCAGCGCAGCGAACAGTTTTGACTGGGCTGAGCGGGAGCTGTACTTCCTCAGTGGTAGGGAGGCGAGCAGGCCAGAGGTGGATGAACGCAGTACCCTTGTTTGGGTGTAGGGCTTGATCAGAGCCTTGAGGTACTGAGGTGCCGTTCCCCTCACAGCTCCGTAGGCAAGCACCATAGTCTTGTAGCGGATGCGAGCTTCAACTGGAAGCCAGTGGAGAGAACGGAGGAGCGGGGTGATGTGAGAGAACTTGGGAAGGTTGAACACCAGACGGGCTGCGGCGTTCTGGATGAGTTGAAGGGGTTTAATGGCATAGGCAGGGAGCCCAGCCAACAGCGAGTTGCAGTAATCCAGACGGGAGATGACAAGTGCCTGGATTAGGACCTGCGCCGCTTCCTGTGTGAGGCAGGGTCATACTCTGCGGATGTTGTAGAGCATGAACCTACAGGAACGGGCCACCGCCTTGATGTTGGTTGAGAACGACAGGGTGTTGTCCAGGATCACGCCAAGGTTCTTGGCGCTCTGGGAGGAGGACACAATGGAGTTGTCAACCGTGATGGCGAGATCATGGAACGGGCAGTCCTTCCCCGGGAGGAAGAGCAGCTCCGTCTTGCCGAGGTTCAGCTTGAGGTGGTGATCCGTCATCCACACTGATATGTCTACCAGACATGCGGAGATGCGATTCGCCACCTGGTCGTCAGAAGGGGGAAAGGAGAAGATTAATTGTGTGTCGTCTGCATAGCAATGATAGGAGAGACCATGTGAGGTTATGACAGTGCCAAGTGACTTGGTGTATAGCGAGAATAGGAGAGGGCCAAGAACAGAGCCCTGGGGGACACCAGTGGTGAGAGCGCGTGGTGAGGAGACAGATTCTCGCCACGCCACCTGGTAGGAGCGGCCTGTCAGGTAGGACGCAATCCAAGCATGGGCCGCGCCGGAAATGCCCAACTCGGAGAGGGTGGAGAGGAGGATCTGATGGTTCACAGTATCGAAGGCAGCCGATAGATCTAGAAGGATGAGAGCAGAGGAGAGAGAGTTAGCTTTAGCAGTGCGGAGCGCCTCCGTGATACACACACACACACGCACACGCACACGCACACGCACACGCACACACACACACACACACACACACACACACACACACACACACACACACGCTCACACACACACTCTTCTGCTAAAAATACTGTTCTTTAGTTAGTCATGTCGTTTATAGCATAAACACTCAAAAATGAAAATATACCATTCTTGATACACACAGGAAACTGTTGAGCATGAAACACCCAGCAGCGTTGCAGTTCGTGACAAAACCCAGTGCACCTACAACCATACCCCGTTCAAATGCACTTCAATCTTTTTTCTTTCCCATTCACACACACAGTCCATGTCTCAATTGTCTCAAGGTTTAAAAATCCTTCTTTAACCTGTCTCCTCCCCTTCATCTACACTGACTGAAGTGGATTTCACAAGTGACATCAATGAGGGATCATAGCTTTCACCTGGATTCACCTGGTCAGTCTATATCATGGAAAGAGCAGGCATCCTTAATGTTTTGTACACTCAGTGTATGTTACCTCAGTTACCTCAAGTACCTCGTACCCCTGCACATTGACTGGGGACCGGTATTCCTTGTAATAGCCTCATTATTGTTATTTAATTGTGTTACTATATACTTTTTTTTAATAGTACAGTTTTCTTACTTTTTAACTCTGCATTGTTGGGAAAGTGTTCGTAGGTAAGAATTTCACTATGAAGTCTGCACCTCTTGTATTTGGCAAATGTGACAAATACAATTTTATTATTACTTACTACAGTGTTTTTGGGGGTAGATAAAACTGAAGTATTCACAATAGTATTTCAGTATATTACAACATTTTATAGTAAGTACTACACATGATCGACAGATACTTGTGTTTAGTATAGTATTCTACAGTGTACTACAGTTTCTATATAATGAAATGGTAAGTACTGTAATATTCTATCGTAAACTGTAGTATTTTTCATTCGGGGGTACTGGGTAGAACCCTTTCCAGAGGGTTCTACCTAGAATCATAAAGGGCATAGAATCAGAAACGGTCCTACTTAAACAGGTTGAAGAACCCTTAATGGTTCCTTTTTATAAGAGTGTATTTCATCTCTGACTGGGAGCCCAGAGAGCCTGTTCCCCACAGTGAGTCTCTGTAGGATTGGAGAGTGTCCTCTCTCTCTGACTGGCTGACTGGAGGAGGGAAGTGAAATGGTGCATCTCCAGTCCTCTGTGCCAAGTTTTTCAAAAGTTATCTGATCGGAAATCGGATAGGATTAAATGTCAACATAATCTCAAAAATAGTGATTAGGTTGGTTTTAATGCTGATAATCAGGATGATCTTAATCCCACTGGAAACGGTGGATTCAGGGTGGATTTAGAAAGGTAAAAGGCACGACAACGAATACATGTCAATGTAACTAAGGGGAGGAGGTTTAAAAAAAACAAAAAAAACGAAGGTTCGTTATGTTAAATTGACCGCAGTATAGTTTCTTCGTCAATTGTTATATGTCTCTCTTTAATCTAGGTACCTTTATGCATTTAGTTTACCCATCTCTGTGTCCCTATGACAGCATAGAAGTAGTACCATAACCAGTCCAGGAAACTGGCCCAAAAAACAGGTAGAGATCTGATCATGGAATCAAAAAATAAATAATAGCAATACAGAATCCAGATTATAATCCAGATTTTTTTTTTTTTAACTGGCCCCTGGTCAATAAAACTTACCTTGAGAGACTCCACAGCCTGTTGGAGCTCCTTCAGCTCCTTCTCTCTCTCCTGGATTCTCTGCTGGAGCTTCTGCTGACTCATCCCCAGCTGACTCTATGGAGAAACACTGTTCATTGAGCTATCAAGATTTATTTGTCCAGTAGTGCAATAGTATAGTATTATGATATAGGGCCATAGAGAGTAGAATTTAAATTGTAATAGAAGTCCCACTGCAAAATTATTTATCTATGTTGTTAGTTGAATTATTATGTTTGTTTACAGTACTCATATCATATAGTTGAAACAGAACTTTGGACTCAAAAGAAAATGATGGTGTGTGACAACAGCTAATGGTGATACATTTAGACAATGTTTTTCATGTAACTAATTATATGTGTTTATCTCATATTCAAACAGCTCTCCTGCTGTATATTTAATCATTTGTTTATCAGAGTCACCAACAAGTTATTCTGGTCTAACCTGTTTCTCGGTCCTCTCCGCTGCAGCTGAGACTGTATCATGGCCTTTATGATCATCCACCATACACAGATAACAGATACAATTCTGATCGGTACGACAGTAAATCTTCAGCAGTTCGTCATGACGGGAGCAGATGTTCTCCTGTAGCTGTGTGGAGGCTTTGACCAGCTTGTGCTTCTTTAGTGCAGGGACACTATCGTGAGGCTGGAGGTGAGTCTTGCAGGAAGACACCAGACACACCAGACAGGACATGAGGGCTTTCTGCTTTCTGGTCTCAGTGCAGAAATCACATGCCACATCTCCAGGTCCAGCATAGCCCAGATCAGGGGGATCAGCCTGAAGTCCTGTCTTCTTCAGTTTCTCCACCACTTCAGCCAACATGTTATTCTTTCTCAGAGCAGGCCTTGGAGTGAAGGTCTGTCTGCACTGAGGACAGCTGTAGATCCCCTTCAGATCATCCTGATCCCAGCAGCCCTCAATACAGCTCCTACAGTAACGGTGTCCACAGGGAATAGTGACTGGCTCCTTCAGTAGATCCAGACAGACAGAACAAGAGAACTGGTCCTGGTCCAGCAGAACTGCCTGCTGAGCCTTTTGGACGGTTGTTGCTCACTTTCACACGGACAAACGGCACCGAGATTCAGATAAGTTTTGTTTTCCCAGAAGAAAGTTTGTGGGAGGGGGAGGGACTTCCTGGTTCTGCCAGAAGGTGGGGTTAGTTAGCGGGAGGGAGATAGAGGAATGTCGTCCGATGCAATAATGAATATCCTGTTGCCTCGGCTGGTTTACAGGTCTACCCTGCTTTGTGACATATACTTCTGCAGCCTGGGTTGGAATCCAGCCCACTGCTATTTCAACACACTTTCCTCCAGAGCCATATATTTAGAGAGGTAACACTTATTCTCAGGGGTTGCTCCAGGTAACATGAATTGTGATCCTGGACTAAACATGAGGGCTTTCTGGTCGAAGCCTGAAGTCCCGTTTACTATATATTATCCAGATATAAATGTATACTTGATATTGAAACATAATGTAAAGTGAATGATTGATATACCTCTGTGTCCAGAATTCATTGTATACTATTGTGGGTATGAATATTATGGGTAGCCAATATACAATGAACCATTAAAAGGTACATTGTGTTCCTAGTCCAAATGTGTTATTTTTCTGATGTCTACATTAGAGTTCACTAGATAAACTACAGGGTACTAATGCAGGATGAGAAATAATAAAATACATGACTATTTCAATGTCCGTTTCCTGGAGTCGTTATTCAAAATGAGAGGCAAATAGAGCTGTCTATGAATGTAGCATGTTTCTATACCTTTTCAAAAAATACTGCGATTGTAAGAAGGGACAGATTAGATGCTATTTTGAGCTATTTAAAAGTTTAGTTCAATGTCCACATGCAAATATCCTTTGATATGATGAATCAATGTGCATTGGCCATAGCCTGACCAATCACAGTCTCTCTTAAAACGTACAGCTATGGAAACAGAACAGGACAAATGCCACGTCTTATAAAAAACTCAGACCATGTTGTTTGGTTGTTTGTATAAAGTGCAGTAGACTGTCTTTCTCAGTTAACTTTAATATGAAATATTTCAAAGATTGAATCCAAAGTGAAGTCTTCTCGCTTATATTTTACTTAATGATCATGAATGAAATAAAATGGAGTAAACATTCACCTAGTGTCAGGGTAGACACGGCCCCCGTGACCCTGACACACACACACACACACACACACACACACACACACACACACACACACACACACACACACACACACACACACACACACACACACACACACACACACACACACACACACACACACACACACACACACACACACACACACACACACAGGCACACACACACGCATACACACTGCTGCAAAATATAAGGTTCTTTAATTGCATTGTCACTCAAGTAATTTAGAACATAAAACTTAAGGACAAAAATACAGAAATCTAGTTTATTCTGGTGGTTTACTGAGAGGCAGAGGTACTGTCAATCAAAAACCGTGGAATCATTTCATTTGATTTTGCCACATCACCATCTGCTGGGTAATTGATTGAGTAGTGATTGTTTAGCACCAGATTGATACACAATATATAGGCCTAGATATATTTGAGGACATTCAACAGACTCAAATTCAAGGATCAACAGGTAAATAATAACACAACTCATTGAACAAGATACAATACAGCGGTTGTTATTCAGAATGTACATCAAAGTGATAATACATCAATATGAATGTATAAGATTGTTGTACATATGTTAGGAAATTATGATTAATATGACTGAACAAACATTTTAAATGGAACTGTAAGTAAACGTATACTCTGTTATATTATATCTGATTAACAATATGAGTTCATAAGAAGAAATTGTGTGACAGGACTAGGAGGAATAGAATGTTAATGAACACCATTTCTACTGGGCAGGAACAAATGGGTTGTGGACTGTGTAAAACATAAGGTCGTTAGCCTATGGTTGACCCAACCTGAAACTTAGCTCTGGGGTTTTTAGATTAGGCAGTGAGTGCATTCCTAGGGTTTCTGTTAATTAAACCTGTCAGTTCAGTGGTGATCGATAATGTTGAGGGGTCAAAAGTTATCTGGGAGTGTGTTAGTAAGTTAGAATGAACTCTTCACCTTACTTTGTCCTGTCGAGAGGGGGGGGGGGGGTTCGTTTAAGACAGTGAAATGACGTCATGATCTGTATTTAAACTGATGCTTTTGTTTTGAGTGGTAGCGCGCTCCGAGAATAAATTCTATTACCTATTATTTAAAGACTGGTCTGCGTCTATTTTATGCAACAAGAAATCTTACAAATTCTCATAAAATAGATGAAGGGCTTTCAATTGATGAAAGCACATTGGCATAATTAAATTATACTAACAACATACCAGACTAAAAGAGCATTAACCATCCCTCTAATATGGGGAACTCTACAGTTTACACAGCTCAGCAGAATTGTTTACGTACCCAACCCATATCCCAGGATAGAGGGGCTTAGTGAACGTGGTTTCGACTCTGTGGAGGAGGGTCATTGTGTCAGAGACGCTGTAGAAGGACAGAGTACCTACCTTGTGATCCAGGTACACTCCTACTCTGGAGGACTGAGGGCCTGATACTTTAGTCTCAACATTATTGTGTCTGAAAGTATAACCATTACCAGAGAACTCTAAACCCCAAGACTTGTCATTGTATCCAAATCTAGAGCCATTAACCATCCCTACTCTACTTATGTCTTTATATGTCACTGCTGTAAAAACAGTCCCATGATAACACTCCACCTCCCAGTAACAGCGTCCAGACAGACCCTCTCTACAAAGGACCTGCCACCAATCAGTGAATCTGTCTGGATGGTCAGGATTCGGATCGTTAACAGCCTTAACAACTGTCACCTTTCTGTTTCCCTCAGACAGAGAGATGTATTTCTGTGCTGTGTTTGGGTCCAGTGTGAGCTGACAGGAATCTTGGGGAAGAGAAGAGACCAATGAGGGGAGTTAGAACAGTAAGTTAAGGTACATACTGTACTGTATCTACCCTGTCTTTGATTACAACAGAGCAAAGATCAATGCACCACCGCTAACTAGCTAGCCATTTCACATCCGTTACACTATATCACAAGGATTGTGAGTAGTGTCAGAAAAAAGAGACCGTTAGTTACTTGGTGAAGAAACTCACATTGTAAGAAACATTCTCTAGTCTTGGGCTCTGGAGGCAGTAAAACCTCCACTGAATTCACTACAAACACATATTCACAGAGAGAGAGAATATTATCAGCATAACATATTGCACATGTACAAAGTGATGACTATAGGACCTCTGATTGGTCTAAACTAGATGTTCTTACACTATGTATTGTGTTAGTATTATTTTCAACTCACCTTTGGTGGAGATCTTGGTCCATTCTCCTTTAAGGAAGTCTTCTAGTTTCTCTCTGACATCAGAAACAGACTTATTCACATCTCCAAAGTACTGAAGAGGATGGATAACGATGCTGGGTAAGTCTGAAGAGACACTGGGACTGGAGAGAGACTGATAACTCTGTAGAGAGACAGAGAGAGTGTGAGAGAGAGAGAGAGAGAGAGAGAGAGAGAGAGAGAGAGAGAGAGAGAGAGAGAGAGAGAGCGAAAGAAGAGAGAAAGAGAGCAGATGACTGACACAATGTATTTTGTGATCATATGTTTTTTTAATGGATGCCAGAAAACATGAATACTGATATAACGAATAGAGTATAACTGACTAAATGTACAGTTTCAAGGCAGTTTAGGCAGTTCAAGGCAGTTTAGTTACCTGGAGGAAATGGATGTGATCCTCTGTGTGTGAGAGCTGCTCCAGCTCAGCGTTTCTCCTCCTCAGCTCAGCTATCTCCTGCTCCAGTTGCTCCAGGAGTCCATCAGCTTGACTCACTTGAGCCTTCTCCTGGTCTCTGATCAACTCCTTCAACTCAGAGCGCCTTCTCTCAATGGAGTGGATCAGCTCAGTAAAGATCCTATCACTGTCCTCCACTGCTGCCTGTGCAGAGTGCTGTTCAGACACAAAGAGAGAAGAGAAGGTAAAAGTGGGGAATCCCTGTTCTTTGCATACAATGCAAATAGTCTGGGTAGGCATTTGAATAGCTATTCAGGAGTCTTATGGCTTGGGGGTAGAAGCTGTTAAGAAGCCTTTTGGACCTAGACTTGGTGCTCCGGTACAACTTGCCGTGTAGTAGCAGAGAGACCAGTCTATGACGGGTGGCTTCAGACTTTGACAATTTTTTATGCCTTCCTCGGACACCGCCTGGTATAGAGGTCCTGGATGGCAGGAAGCTTGGCCCCAGTGATGTTCTGCGACGTACGCACTACCCTCTGTAGTGCCTTGCGGTCGGAGGCCGAGCAGTTGCCATACCAGGCGGTGACGCAACCAGTCAGGATGCTCTCGATGGTGCAGCTGTAGAACTTTTTGAAGATCTGAGGACCCATGACAAATCTTTTCAGTCTCCTGAGGTGGAATAGGCGTTGTTGTGCCCTCATCACGACTTTCTTGGTGTGTTTGGACCATGATAGCTTTTTTGTGATGTGGACACGAAAGATCTTGAAGCTCTCAACCTGCTCTACTACAGCCCTGTTGATGAGAATGGGAGCATGCTCGGTCCTCCTTTTTCTGTAGGCCACAATCATCTCCTTTGTCTTGATCACGTTGAGGGAGAGGTTGTTATCTTGGCACCGCACTACCAGATCTCCGACCTCCTCCCTATAGGCTGTCTCATCATTGTCGGTGATCAGGCCTACCACTGTTGTGTCGTCGGCAAACTTAATGATGGTGTTGGAGTCGTGCTTGGCCATGCAGTCATGGGTGAACTGTGAGTACTGGAGGGGACTGAGCATACACTCCCGTGGGTCCCCTGTGTTGAGGATCAGCGTGGCAGATGTGTTGTTACCTACCCCTACCACCAGGGGGCGATACGTCAGGAAGTCCGGGATCCAGTTGCAGAAGGAGGTGTTTTGTCCCGGGTCCTTAGCTTAGTAATGAGATTTGAGGGCACTGTGTCATGTTTTGTCTTATATTGTCTTGTCATTTTGCTTTTCCTTCTGTTCGTTTTCCCCCTGCTGGTCTTTTTAGGTTCGTTCCCCTTTTTCTCTCTCCCTCTCTCTCTCTCTTCTCTCTATCGTTCCGTTCCTGCTCCCAGCTGTTCCTATTCCCCTAATCAATCATTTAGTCTTCCCACACCTGTTCCTTATCTTTTCCCCTGATTAGAGTCCCTATTTCTCCCCTTGTTTTCCGTTTCTGTCCTGTCGGATCCTTGTATACTGTTCACCGTGCTGTGTCTTTGTATCGCCCTGTCGTGTCGTGTTTCCCTCAGATGCTGCGTGGTGAGCAGGTGTCTGAGTCTGCTACGGTCAAGTGCCTTCCCGAGGCAACCTGCAGTTCATTATCGAGTCTCCAGTCAGTTCTCGTGATTACGAGTGAAATTGTTTCTTATGCTTTATTTACCGCTCCGATTTGTCTAGGAGTATTGCTATTTCCTTAAACTGGATTAAAGACTCTGTTTTCACCAAGTCGCTTTTGGGTCCTCATTCACCTGCATAACAGAAGGATCCGACCAAAGAATGGACCCAGCGACTACAGACGCTCGTAACACTGCCGTCGAGATCCAAGGAGCCATGCTCGGCAGACACGAGCAGGAATTGTCTGCTGCTCGTCATGCCATGGAGAACCTGGCCGCTCAGGTTTCCGACCTCTCTGGACAGTTCCAGAGTCTTCGTCTCGTGCCACCTGTTACTTCCTGGTCTGCCGAGCCTCCGGAACCTAGGGTTAATAACCCACCTTGCTACTCCGGGCAGCCCACGGAGTGCCGCTCCTTTCTCACCCAGTGTGATATTGTGTTCTCTCTCCAACCCAACACATACTCTAGAGAGAGAGCTCGGGTTGCTTACGTCATTTCACTCCTTACTGGCCGGGCTCGAGAGTGGGGCACAGCTATCTGGGAGGCAAGGGCTGATTGCTCTAACAATTACCAGAACTTTAAAGAGGAGATGATTCGGGTTTTTGACCGTTCAGTTTTTGGTAGGGAGGCTTCTAGGGCCCTGGCTTCCCTATGCCAAGGTGATCGATCCATAACGGACTACTCTATTGAGTTTCGCACTCTTGCTGCCTCTAGTGACTGGAACGAGCCGGCGCTGCTCGCTCGTTTTCTGGAGGGACTCCACTCAGTGGTTAAAGATGAGATTCTCTCCCGGGAGGTTCCTTCAAGTGTGGACTCTTTGATTGCTCTCGCCATCCGCATAGAACGACAGGTAGATCTTCGTCACCAGGCTCGTGGAAGAGAGCTCGCGTCAACGGTCTTTTCCTGCTCCGCATCGCAACCATCTCCCTCCTCTGGCTCAGAGACTGAGCCCATGCAGCTGGGAGGTATTCGCATCTCGACTAAGGAGAGGGAACGGAGGATCACCAACCGCCTGTGCCTCTATTGCGGACTTGCTGGACATTTTGTTAATTCATGTCCAGTAAAAGCCAGAGCTCATCAGTAAGCGGAGGGCTACTGGTGAGCGCTACTACTCAGGTCTCTCCATCTAGATCCTGTACTACTTTGTCGGTCCATCTACGCTGGACCGGTTCGGGTGCTTCATGCAGTGCCTTGATAGACTCTGGGGCTGAGGGTTGTTTCATGGACGAAGCATGGGCTCGGAAACATGACATTCCTTTCAGAGAGTTAGACAAGCCTACGCCCATGTTCGCCTTAGATGGTAGTCATCTTCCCAGTATCAGATTTGAGACACTACCTTTAACCCTCACAGTATCTGGTAACCACAGTGAGACTATTTCTTTTTTGATTTTTCGTTCACCTTTTACACCTGTTGTTTTGGGTCATCCCTGGCTAGTATGTCATAATCCTTCTATTAATTGGTCTAGTAATTCTATCCTATCCTGGAACGTTTCTTGTCATGTGAAGTGTTTAATGTCTGCCATCCCTCCCGTTTTTTCTGTCCCCACTTCTCAGGAGGAACCTGGCGATTTGACAGGAGTGCCGGAGGAATATCATGATCTGCGCACGGTCTTCAGTCGGTCCCGAGCCAACTCCCTTCCTCCTCACCGGTCGTATGATTGTAGTATTGATCTCCTTCCGGGGACCACTCCTCCTCGGGGTAGACTATACTCTCTGTCGGCTCCCGAACGTAAGGCTCTCGAGGATTATTTGTCTGTGTCTCTTGACGCCGGTACCATAGTGCCTTCTTCCTCTCCGGCCGGGGCGGGGTTTTTTTTTGTTAAGAAAAAGGACGGTACTCTGCGCCCCTGCGTGGATTATCGAGGGCTGAATGACATAACGGTTAAGAATCGTTATCCGCTTCCCCTTATGTCATCAGCCTTCGAGATTCTGCAGGGAGCCAGGTGCTTTACTAAGTTGGACCTTCGTAACGCTTACCATCTCGTGCGCATCAGAGAGGGGGACGAGTGGAAAACGGCGTTTAACACTCCGTTAGGGCATTTTGAGTACCGGGTTCTGCCGTTTGGTCTCGCCAATGCGCCAGCTGTTTTTCAGGCATTAGTTAATGATGTTCTGAGAGACATGCTGAACATCTTTGTTTTTGTCTATCTTGACGATATCCTGATTTTTTCACCGTCACTCGAGATTCATGTTCAGCACGTTCGACGTGTTCTACAGCGCCTTTTAGAGAATTGTCTCTACGTGAAGGCTGAGAAGTGCTCTTTTCATGTCTCCTCCGTTACTTTTCTCGGTTCCGTTATTTCCGCTGAAGGCATTCAGATGGATTCCGCTAAGGTCCAAGCTGTCAGTGATTGGCCCGTTCCAAGGTCACGTGTCGAGTTGCAGCGCTTTCTAGGTTTCGCTAATTTCTATCGGCGTTTCATTCGTAATTTCGGTCAAGTTGCTGCCCCTCTCACAGCTCTTACTTCTGTCAAGACGTGTTTTAAGTGGTCCGGTTCCGCCCAGGGAGCTTTTGATCTTCTAAAAGAACGTTTTACGTCCGCTCCTATCCTCGTTACTCCTGACGTCACTAGACAATTCATTGTCGAGGTTGACGCTTCAGAGGTAGGCGTGGGAGCCATTCTATCCCAGCGCTTCCAGTCTGACGATAAGGTTCATCCTTGCGCTTATTTTTCTCATCGCCTGTCGCCATCTGAACGCAACTATGATGTGGGTAACCGCGAACTGCTCGCCATCCGCTTAGCCCTAGGCGAATGGCGACAGTGGTTGGAGGGGGCGACCGTTCCTTTTGTCGTTTGGACAGACCATAAGAACCTTGAGTACATCCGTTCTGCCAAACGACTTAATGCTCGTCAAGCTCGTTGGGCGTTGTTTTTCGCTCGTTTCGAGTTTGTGATTTCTTACCGTCCGGGTAGCAAGAACACCAAGCCTGATGCCTTATCCCGTCTTTTTAGTTCTTCTGTCGCTTCTACTGATCCCGAGGGGATTCTTC
This sequence comes from Oncorhynchus gorbuscha, assembly GCF_021184085.1. Taxonomy (NCBI): domain Eukaryota; kingdom Metazoa; phylum Chordata; class Actinopteri; order Salmoniformes; family Salmonidae; genus Oncorhynchus; species Oncorhynchus gorbuscha. The sequence continues at coordinate 30,436,160 of NC_060179.1, read as the reverse complement.
CTTATGGGCGTGTTGTCGGGTTGACAGTCTGGGGAATTGAAAGACAGGTTAAGCAAGCACTCACGCACACTGCGTCGCCGCGCGCTTGTCCTAGTAACCTTCTTTTCGTTCCTGTTTCCACTCGTCTGGCTGTTCTTCAGTGGGCTCACTCTGCCAAGTTAGCTGGTCATCCCGGTGTTCGAGGCACTCTTGCTTCTATTCGCCAGCGCTTTTGGTGGCCGACTCAGGAGCGTGACACGCGCCGTTTCGTGGCTGCTTGTTCGGACTGCGCGCAGACTAAGTCAGGTAACTCTCCTCCTGCCGGTCGTCTCAGACCGCTCCCCATTCCTTCTCGACCATGGTCTCACATCGCCCTAGACTTCATTACCGGTCTGCCTTTGTCTGCGGGGAAGACTGTGATTCTTACGGTTGTCGATAGGTTCTCTAAGGCGGCACATTTCATTCCCCTCGCTAAACTTCCTTCCGCTAAGGAGACGGCACAAATCATCATCGAGAATGTGTTCAGAATTCATGGCCTCCCGTTAGACGCCGTTTCAGACAGAGGCCCGCAATTCACGTCACAGTTTTGGAGGGAGTTCTGTCGTTTGATTGGTGCGTCCGTCAGTCTCTCTTCCGGGTTTCATCCCCAGTCTAACGGTCAAGCAGAGAGGGCCAATCAGACGATTGGTCGCATACTACGCAGCCTTTCTTTCAGAAACCCTGCGTCTTGGGCAGAACAGCTCCCCTGGGCAGAATACGCTCACAACTCGCTTCCTTCCTCTGCTACCGGGTTATCTCCGTTTCAGAGTAGTCTGGGTTACCAGCCTCCTCTGTTCTCATCTCAGCTTGCCGAGTCCAGCGTTCCCTCCGCTCAAGCGTTTGTCCAACGTTGTGAGCGCACCTGGAGGAGGGTGAGGTCTGCACTTTGCCGTTACAGGGCACAGACTGTGAGAGCCGCCAATAAACGTAGGATTAAGAGTCCTAGGTATTGTTGCGGCCAGAGAGTGTGGCTTTCCACTCGCAACCTTCCTCTTACGACAGCTTCTCGTAAGTTGACTCCGCGGTTCATTGGTCCGTTCCGTGTCTCCCAGGTCGTCAATCCTGTCGCTGTGCGACTGCTTCTTCCGCGACATCTTCGTCGCGTCCATCCTGTCTTCCATGTCTCCTGTGTCAAGCCCTTTCTTCGCACCCCCGTTCGTCTTCCCTCCCTCCCTCCCGTCCTTGTCGAGAGCGCACCTATTTACAAGGTACGTAGGATCATGGACATGCGTTCTCGGGGACGGGGTCACCAATACTTAGTGGATTGGGAGGGTTACGGTCCTGAGGAGAGGAGTTGGGTTCCGTCTTGGGACGTGCTGGACCGTTCACTGATTGATGATTTCCTCCGTTGCCGCCAGGATTCCTCCTCGAGTGCGCCAGGAGGCGCTCGGTGAGTGGGGGGGTACTGTCATGTTTTGTCTTATATTGTCTTGTCATTTTGCTTTTCCTTCTGTTCGTTTTCCCCCTGCTGGTCTTTTTAGGTTCGTTCCCCTTTTTCTCTCTCCCTCTCTCTCTCTCTTCTCTCTATCGTTCCGTTCCTGCTCCCAACTGTTCCTATTCCCCTAATCAATCATTTAGTCTTCCCACACCTGTTCCTTATCTTTTCCCCTGATTAGAGTCCCTATTTCTCCCCTTGTTTTCCGTTTCTGTCCTGTCGGATCCTTGTATACTGTTCACCGTGCTGTGTCTTTGTATCGCCCTGTCGTGTCGTGTTTCCCTCAGATGCTGCGTGGTGAGCAGGTGTCTGAGTCTGCTACGGTCAAGTGCCTTCCCGAGGCAACCTGCAGTTCATTATCGAGTCTCCAGTCAGTTCTCGTGATTACGAGTGAAATTGTTTCTTATGCTTTATTTACCGCTCCGATTTGTCTAGGAGTATTGCTATTTCCTTAAACTGGATTAAAGACTCTGTTTTCGCCAAGTCGCTTTTGGGTCCTCATTCACCTGCATAACACACTGTGGCGTTGAACACTAAGCTGTAAACAATGAATAGCATTCTCACGTAGGTGTTCCTTTTGTCCAGGTGGGAAAGGGCAGTGTGGAGTGCAATAGAGATTCCATCATCTGTGGATCTGTTGGGGCGATATGCAAATTGGAGTGGGTCTAGGGTTTCTGGGATAATGGTGTTGATGTGAGCCATGACCAGCCTTTCGAAGAAGTTCACGGCTACAGACGTGAGGACTGCAGGTCAGTATTCATTTAGGCAGGTTACCTTAGTATTCTTGGGCACAGGCACTATGGTGGTCTGCTTAAAACATGTTGGTATTACAGACTCGGACAGGGAGAGGTTGAAAATGTCAGTGAAGACACTTGCCAGTTGGTTAGCGCATGCTCGCAGTACATGTCCTCGTAATCCATCTGGCCCTGCGGCCTTGTGAATGTTGACCTGTTTAAAGGTCTTACTCACATAGGCTGCAGAGAGCGTGATCACACAGTCTTCCAGAACAGCTGGTGCTCTCATGCATGTTTCAGTGTTATTTGCCTTAAAGCGAGCATAGAAGTAGTTTAGTTCATCTGGTTGGCTCGTGTCACTGGGCAGCTCTCGGCTGTGCTTCCCTTTGTAGTCTGTAATGGTTTGCAAGACCTGCCACATCTGGTGAGCGTTAGATCCGGTGTAGTACGATTCGATCTTAGTCCTGTATTAATTAACGCTTTGCCTGTTTGATGGTTTGTCGGAGGGCATAGAGGGATATCTTATAAGCTTGCGGGTTAGAGTCTCACTGCTTGAAAGCGGCAGCTCTATCCTTTAGCTCAATGCCGATGTTGCCTGTAATCCATGGCTTCTGGTTGGGGTATGTACGTACGGTCACTGTGGGACGACGTCATCGATTCACTTAATGATGAAGCCAATGACTGATGTCGTGTACTCCTCAATGCCATCAGAGGAATCCTGGAAAAAAATTCCAGTCTTTGCTAGCAAAACAGACCTGTAGCTTAGCTACTTTTAGTGGTCTTGTCACTGGTGCTTCCTACATTAATTTTTGCCTGTAGGCAGGAATCAGAAGGATAGAATTATGGTCAGATGGAGGGCGAGCTTTGTATTTGTCTTTGTGTCTGGAGTACAGGTGGTCGCGTTTTTTTCACCCTCTGGTGTACTTTTAACATGCTGAAAGAAATTTGGTCTAATGGATTTAAGTTTCCCTGCTTTAAAGTCCCCGGCTGCTAGGGCACCACCTCTGGGTGAGCGTCTTCTACAGCTCATTCAATGCTGTCTAAGTGCCAGCCTCTGACTGTGGTGGTTTGTATAAACAGCTATGAAAAATTCAGATGAAACCTCTATAGGTAGGTAGTGTGGTCTACAGTTTATCATGAGATAATCTACCTCAGGTGAGCTATAGCTCAAGACTTCCTTAGATATCGTGCACCAGCTGTTATTTACAAAAATACATTTGTCTTACCAGATGCCACTGTTCTATACTGCCGATGCAGCGTATAACCAGCCAGATGTATCTTGATAATGTCGTCGTTCAGCCACGTCTCCATGAAGCATAAGATATTACACTTTTGAATGTCCCGTTGGTAGTTTAATCTTCTGCATAAGTCATCTATTTTATTGTCCAAAGATTGCAGGCTTGCTAGCAGAATGGAAGGAAGTGAGAGTTTATTCGATCGCCTACGAATTCTCAGAATGCAGCCCGTTCTCCGGCCCTTTTTTCTCCAACTCCTCTTCACGCAAATCCTGGGAGATCAAGGCATGTTCCCAAGAAAGCAATATATCGAAAGCAGTATATCGTTCGCGTCGGCCTCGTCAGACTCGTTGAAGGAAACAAAGTCGCAATAATCGCAGTCCTGATGTCCAGAAGTTCTTTCAGGTCATAAGAGACGGTAGCGTCAACATTATGTACAAAATAAGTACAAAAATAGGTTACAAACAACGCAAAAAAAACACAAAAAAACATAATCGGTTGGGGGCACGTAAAACATCTGCCTTCTCCTCCGGCGCCATCTTATATATCTGAATGTGGTAATCCAATCTGACCTTTACCAGAATTAAAAGCTATTTTGCATTTTTCTAATCTCAAAGTTAGTGATTAGGATAGTTTTGATCCTGAAAATGTTGATTATCTTAATCCCACAGGAAACGGTGGATTCAGGATGGATTTCAAAGAGGTGAAAGGCACTACAACTAATACATTTCAATGTAACTAACTAAAAAATAAATTGACCGCATAATAGGTATGTGGTCAGTTGGTAAATGTCTCTCTTTAATCTAGGTACCTTTATTCATGTAGTTTACTCATCTCTGTTTCCCTATGACAGCATAGAAGTAGTACCATAACCAGTCCAGGAAACTGGCCCAAAAAACAGGTAGAGATCTGATCATGGAATCAAAAAATAAATAATAGCAATACAGAATCCAGATTATAATCCAGATTTTTTTTTTTAAACTGGCCCCTGGTCAATAATACTTACCTTGAGAGACTCCACAGCCTGTTGGAGCTCCTTCAGCTCCTTCTCTCTCTCCTGGATTCTCTGCTGGAGCTTCTGCTGACTCATCCCCAGCTGACTCTATGGAGAAACACTGTTCATTGAGCTATCAAGATTTATTTGTCCAGTAGTGCAATTGTATAGTATTATGATTTAGTAAGAATATTATTGTAATATAAGCCCCTTTGCAAAATTATATATCTATGATTTTAGTTGAAATATTATGTTTGTTTACAGTACTCATATCATATAGCTTAATCTGAATTTTGGACTCTTAAGAAAAGTACGATACATTTAGAGATGATTTTTCATTAAACTAATTATACATGTATATATATATATATATATATATATATATATATATATATATATATATATATATATTCAAACAGCTTTTCTACTGTATATTTCATTATTTGTTCATCAGAGTCACCAACAAGTTATTCTGGTCTAACCTGTTTCTCGGTCCTCTCCGCTGCAGCTGAGACTGTATCATGGCCTTTATGATCATCCACCATACACAGATAACAGATACAATTCTGATCGGTACGACAGTAAATCTTCAGCAGTTCGTCATGACGGGAGCAGATGTTCTCCTGTAGCTGTGTGGAAGCTTTGACCAGCTTGTGCTTCTTTAGTGCAGGGACACTATAGTGAGGCTGGAGGTGCCTCTTGCAGGAAGACACCAGACACACCAGACAGGACATGAGGGCTTTCTGCTTTCTGTTCCCAGTGCAGAAATCACATGCCACATCTCCAGGTCCAGCATAGCACAGATCAGGGGGAGCAGCCTGTAGTCCTGTCTTCTTCAGTTTCTCCACCACTTCAGTCAATATGGTGTTTTTCATCAGAGCAGGCCTTGGAGTGAAGGTCTGTCTGCACTGAGGACAGCTGTAGATCCCCTTCAGATCATCCTGATCCCAGCAGCCCTCAATACAGCTCCTACAGTAACTGTGTCCACAGGGAATAGCTACGGGCTGCTTCAGTAGATCCAGACAGACAGAACAACAGAACTGGTCCTGGTCCAGCAGAACTGCCTGCTGAGCCATTTGGACTGTTGTTCACTTTCACACAGACAAAACACCGCGACTCAGATAAGTTTCGTTTTCTCAGAATAGAGTTTGTGGGAAGGGGAGGGACTTCCTGATTCTGCCAGAAGGTGAAGTTAGGGACGGAGAGAGCAATGTTGTACAATGCAAAAAATGCTAGGGTAGTTTAGGGTTAATTCTCTTTCCATAACATTGACTGACCAGGTGAATCCAAGTGAGAGCTATGATCCCTTTTTGATCCCTTATTCACTTGTTAAATCCACTTTAATAAGTGTAGATGAGGGGGAGTAGACAGGTTAAAGAAGGATTTTAAAGCCTTGAGACAATTAAGGCTTGGATTGTGTATGTGTGCCATTCAAAGTGTGATTGGGCAAGACAAAAGTTTTAAGTGCCTTTGATCCGGGTATGGTAGTAGGTGCCAGGCGCACTGGTTTGAGTGTGTCAAGAACTGCAATGCTGCTGGGTTTTTCCACACTCATCAGTTTCCCGTGTGTATCAAGAATGGTCCACCACCCAAAGGACATCCAGCCAACTTGACAACTGTGGGAAGCATTGTACTCAACATGGACCAGAATCTACAGTTGAAGTCGGAAGTTTACATACACCTTAGCCAAATACATTTAAACTCAGTTGTTTTCACAATTCCTGACATATAATCCTAGTAAAAGTTCCCTGTATTAGGTCAGTTAGGATCACCACTTTTACAAAGAGGAGGAAGGGAAGCGCTACTAAGGTACACAATAGTACATTTTGGTAAATAGAAGGTGCTCTTTGGTAAAAGGGGTAAATTGGTCATCAAAATTGAAGGAGGACCAAGGCACTCTTCATATAATTAATTAAAATGCCTTTATTAGTATGGCATGTTCAATATAATTTTTTTTTTTAAACCAACGCGTTTCAGCTGAATGGCCTTCATCAGGGAGTATAAAAAAAATGGAATACTATGTCCTCTTTTGAACAGCTTTTCCAATTAGCCCTAATTGGAAGAGGGAGTGGTTACAAACTTGATTGGACACACCTAGCAAGCTACTCCCAGCCGAATTGGTTTAAAAAACACGTTGTTTCTATTGAACATGCCATACTAATAAAGGCATTTTAATTAATTATATGAAGAGTGCCTTGGTCCTCCTTTCTTTTTTGAGGATCACCACTTTATTTTAAGAATGTTAAATAGCAGAATAATAGTAGAGAGAATGAATACTCAATTAGTATTTGGTATCTTTGCCTTTAAATAGTTTAACTTGAGTCAAACGTCAGGTAGCCTTCCACAAGCTTTCCACAATAAGTTAGGTGAATTTTGGCCCATTCCTCCTGACAGAGCTGGTGCAACTGAGTCAGGTTTCAAGGCCTCCTTGCTCGCACACGCTTTTTCAGTTCTGCCCACAAATCTTCTATTGGATTGAGGTCAGGGCTTTGTGATGGCCACTCCAATACCTTGACTTTGTCGTCCTTAAGCCATTTTGCCACAACTTTGGAAGTATGCTTGGGGTCATTGTCCATTTGGAAGACCCATTTGCCACCAAGCTGACTGATGTCTTGAGATGTTGCTTCAATATATTCACATCATTTTCCTACCTCGTTATGCCATCCATTTTGTGAAGTGCACCAGTCCCTCCTGCAGCAAAGCACTGCCACAACATGATGCTGCCACCCCTGTGCTTCACGGTTGGGATGAGGTTCTTCGGCTTGCAAGCCTCCCCTTTTTTCCTCCAAACATAACGATGGTCATTATGGCCAAACAGTTATATTTTTGTTTCATCAGACCAGAGGACATTTCTCCAAAAAAGTACCAGCTTTGTACCTATGTGCTGTTGCAAACCGTAATCTGGCTCTTTTTAATGGTGGTTTTGGAGCAGTGGCTTCTTCCTTGCTGACTGGCCTTTCAGGTTATGTCGATATAGCACTCGTTATTACTGTGGATATAGATACTTTTGTACCTGTTTCCTCCAGCATCTTCACAATGTCCTTTGCTGTTGTTCTGGGATTGATTTGCACTTTTTGCACCAAAGTACGTTAATCTCTAGGAGACAGAACGCGTCTACTTCCTGAGTGGTATGATGACCATGTGGTCCCATGGGTGTTTATACTTGCGTACTATTGTTTGTACAGATGAACGTGGTACTTTCAGGCATTTGGAAATTGCTCCCAAGGATGAACCAGACTTGTGGAGGTCTACGATTTATTTTCTGGGGTCTTGGCTGATTTCTTTTGATTCCCATGATGTCAAGCAAAGAGGCACTGAGTTTGAAGGTAGGCCTTGAAATATATCCACAGGTACACCTCCAATTGACTCAAATGATGTCAATTAGCCTATCGGAAGCTTCTAAAGCCATGACTTAATTTTCTGGAATTTTCCAAGCTGTTTAAAGGCACATTCAACTTAGTGTATGTAAACTTCTGTCCCACTGGAATTGTGATACAGTGAAATATAAGTGAAATAATCTGTCTGTAAACAATTGTTGGAAAAATGACTCGTGTCATGCACAAAGTAGATGTCCTAAACGACTTGCCAAAACTACAGTTTGTTAACAAGAAATGTGTGGAGTGGTTGAAAAACGAGTTAATGACTCCAACCTAAGTGTATGTAAACTTCCGACTTCAACTGTATGTGGTACGCTTTCGACACCTTGTAGAGTCCATGCCCAGACGAATTGAAACTGTTCTGAAAGCAAAAGGGGGTGCAACTCAATATTAGGAAGGTGTTCCTAATGTTTTGTACACTCCATATACTTCTGAAACATGGGTTCGAATCCTGCCCACTGCTATTTCAACACACTTTCCCCCAGAAGCATATTTATAGAGGTAACATCTTCTCCAACAGGGGGCGCTCCAGTAACATACATTGTGATCCAGGACTAAACATTACAGCAGCCTATTTAGAGGTAACATCTTCTCCAACAGGGGGCGCTCCAGTAACATACATTGTGATCCAGGACTAAACATTACAGCAGCCTATTCACATACGTTTTGGCTCAAAGCGCAATACTAGTAAATCACTTTCATTATAAGTTCATGGTTCCTACCTTCACTATATATTAGTCAGGCATAAATGTATACTGGATATTGAAACAGAAAGCACAGTTAATGACTGATTAGCCTCTGTGTGTATTGTGTTGCATAATCTACCCGATTGTGATCAACCACTTGAACATTATGGGTAGCCAACATACCATGAAACATCAAAAAAGGTACTATGTGTACCTAGTCCAAATGTGTTATTTTTCTGATGTCTACATTAGAGTTCACTAGATAAACTAAAGGGTACTAATGCAGGATGAGAAATAATAAAATACAGGACTATTTCTTTGTAATTTTTCTGTGGTCTATGATAATCTATCCTTTTTTCAAAACGAGTGGCATATAGAACTGTCTATGAATGCAGCATGTTCCCATACTTTTCAAAAATCCTGCAGATTGTAAAAAGTGCAAGATTAGCTGCTATATTGAGCGTTTTGAAAGGTGAATTCAATGTCCACATGCAAATGACCTTTGTTTGATATGATACATCTGTAGTCGTAAAAGGGGAGAAGTTCATTGAGAGAGAAATATGATTAAAAGCTTGGCCCAGTCAATGAGATGTTGCGGTGAGATGATATTACCTTTTTCTTTCACTTTTTTTTCAGTGGCCTGACCCATCACATTATTTTCCAAATGGAACATGAATTCAGAACAGGACAAATGCCAAGTCTTGCCAAGTCTTATAAAATACTTCCTAAGTTAACTTAGGAAGTATTTTTTCCACCAGCCTAATGTCCATTTCTCGTGTTTCTTGGCCCAAGCAAGTCTCTTCTTATTGGTGTCCTTTAATAGTGGTTTCTTTGCAGCAATTCGACCATGAAGGCCTGATTCACGCAGTCTGTTACTTGCACTCTGTGAAGCATTTATTTGGGCTGAAATCTGAGGTGCAGTTAACTAATGAACTTATCCTCTGCAGCAGAAGTAACTCTGGGTCTTCCTTTCCTGTGGCGGTCCTCATGAGAGCCAGTTTCATCATATCGCTTGATGGTTTTTTGCAACTGCACTTGAAGAAACTTTCAAAGTTCTTGAAATGTTCCACATTGACTGACCTTCATGTCTTAAAGTAATGATGGACTGTTATTTATGTTTGCTTATTTGAGCTGTTCTTGCCATAATGTGGACTTGGTCTTTACTAAATAGTGATATCTTCTGTATACCACCCCTACCTTGTCACAACACAACTGATTGGCTCGAACGTATTAAGAAGGAAAGAAATACCACCAATTAACAAGGCACACCTGTTAATTGAAATGCATTCCAGGTGACTACCTCATGAAGCTGGTTGAGAGAATGCCAAGAGTGTACAAAGCTGTCAAGGCAAAGAGTGGCTACTTTGAAGAGAATCTCAAATATAAAATATTTTTTGGGTTGCTACATGATTCCATAGTTTTGATGTCTTCATTATTATTCTACAATGTAGAAAATAGTCAAATTAAAGAAGAACCCTGGAATAAGTAGGTGTCCAAACGTTTGAATGGTACTGTACATCTACATGTATTGCCAAAAACCACTCAACCAGATCAGACTCTGACCTATCCAATGAGCCAAACTGATTAAAGAATCCCAGTGCACACACACAGACACACCCAATTAGAATCCACAGAGCAGCTTTTTGCTCACCCCTCCTCTGCCTCTCTCCGTCGCTTTCTCTGTGTCGTTTTCACCGTCTGTATTTCACCTCTTGAATTGTAATCTATAGAGCAGCTTGAAGTGATGCAGTATTACTGTGTGGTCAACCCACCTCTTTTCTCTCTCCATCTGTCCTCTTCTGTCACTTTTCTCTCGTGCCGTCTGTCACGGTCTCAGGTTCTCATTTGTCGATCTTCTTCTGTTTTGACTTGTTCTGTTCTTCTGGTGTCTCTCTCCACCATATCCTATTCTCCTGTTGCTGTCTCCGTGTCTCATCTGGTGTTTCTTTAGTTTTCAAAATGGTCAAGGGGATACCGGGGTAGTTTAACTTGTTTTGGGCCCGTGTCCGGGTCACCTAAACCATCCTCTTCCCTACCATTTGCCCCTGGCTGCTGCTGTTCTAAGTGCTCCACTTGCCTGCTGTTCTCATCTGTCCACCTCCTTGGCTCATCTGAAAAGGTGGCAAGGCAGAAGTGCAACATGTAATTAGTTGGATTTAAAGGGCGACTGCACTTTCGTCAGTTAGCTTCAGCCGGCTGGTGTGGGACCTGACTTTGGATATGATGGAGAGAGACACCAGAAGAACAGAACAGGCCTGTTGCCGAGGCAAGTTAGGGACCATCAATTAATTACACAATGTAAATGACAAATATGAAATACTTTCATGTTGCACACCTTTTAGTTCTTCTTTCCTGCAGTCAAATGACCAAATCACCCTCTGGTGGCCTCATGGGTGGAATATTATTTATATTTTTCATAATTTATAAACGTAAAAAAACAGCCAAAAATCCAGTGTTTCTATGTCAAACGGTTTTGTTGTATTTCAGTCTTCTGTGATGTATATAAGGTGTAGCATTGGGATGCAAACTCAAAATTGACTACATTTTAACACTATATCTGATATAGTACAGTGGGTGTATACTCGGTGGAACCCTAATTTTGCCCACTGCAGTAAAAGGTTAAATGCTTACAATATTTGTAAATTAATTTCTACAATTTATTGTTGGTTTGAGGTTTTTAAGTAATTCAAATTTGAAGCTTTTGGAAATAACATACTGTCCCTAATTAGCCCCATAGGGATAAACAAAGTCAATCCAAATTTATCACAATCATTACGATCGGGTCGGGTGCTGCTGCACTCCGAATTGATGATTACTTGTATGCTGCCAGCTGTGGGCAGGATTGAAACAAACCCAACCTTCATTTACGTTGTGATGCAGTCTCATAAAACTCAGTTTTGGATGAAACTGACTTTATGACCAAAATGATCCTATTTACACTTTGTAGTCAATTTTGACAACATAAATGTTTCTGACTCAGATGAATGCCACACAGGCTGTTTTCTAAACGATAAGTTGGTTTTTAGAGGCAGTTGCGCTTTAAAGTTCATGTATACTGACAGAACCTGGTACATTTCAACTGTAATGAAAAATTCAAATGTCCGCATAAAAGCGCAACACAACTCCAAACATGACAGATAAGAAGCTACACAGCCCGTTAGGCTATATGAATATAAAGACGCATGAGACCCCAACAAAATTTGACCTGTAGGATGGAATAAGTTATGACCTCTATGCCTGTGATAGTCGCCTACTGTTTTCTCCCACTGGAGCATCATCTGTTGTCAAAATGGGTGCTCCACCTAGCATTTTGTTTTTACATTTTCGCATTGTAATTTCAGAAAATGTCCATGATATAATGGCAGTAATAGTGGGATGATAGTGTTTGACAGTATTACATACCCACACGTGTTGTGATTGGCTGTGATAGTCACCAATTGGTTTCTCACATGAATTGAGTTTATGTGAGAACAAGCACTGAATTGTGTAGGGAATCATTGTACCATCTAAATATCGCTGTGAACTATCCTTTAAATATCAACAAATTGTGGTTTAAAAGGCTCAAGTGTGAGTTCACAAACATTCCACAAAATCCTATATGTAGCACCTTTAAGGGCCTATGCATTTTCAATGTTTTGTTCACCTAGAATCTAACCTCAAAGCTGGCCATCTTTTCCCCTCTTTCTGGCAGCTAAGTTCACGTTTGTTTATTTGTCATATACACATAACATACATGGAGTACACAGTGCAATGAAATTCTTACTTGCAGGTTAACATATTGGCAATGCAACAACCCTAGAAAACGTAAGTAGCTTAGTGGATAAAAAGACTAATAAAAACAAAGTGGTCCACTGCGTTCTGAAACCACAGTGGGCACCGCGCCACTCCAGGGGCTTCTTGCTGTGCCTGCTACTGTCTAGCACAGTATATTGGATTTTTTATTTTTTTTTGTCATTAAAGTTGTCAGTAAAACATATATTTAATGTTTATACTGCATGGTTTGGGGCTGCATCAAAAACATGGGGCTGAAGACACGGAAACCCAGGCCTAACGACGCCACTGCTGAGCACCTCCTGTACATTTGAAAGAAAACTGAACGGGTGAATGAGATTTTGAAACAATGATATTAAACAACAGTTAATGACAAATTAGGACATGTTTTCTCAAACTACAGCAGAATTGGGTACAGCAGAAGACACATTTCTGTCTCGTATGAATTCATAAACTCTTGGTATTATTTTGAATCATCCCTCAAAGTCTTGTTGCCCTCAACTCTAAACACATTTTTTTGTTTAAGTGTTTCTGGGTTTTCACAGCAAGACAGCCACTTACATAACTGTGTGTCTGTGCCTTTGATATGACTAAACGGGTGTCTGTACTCCAACAAAGACACCGCAATTAGTCACAAAGGAAAGGACACAATGACACGGTAAAACAGGTCTAAAAATACACCAAGATTGTGTTTTATGCATCTTCCTTTTAAAATCATTCGAAAGGCGATTGTCAACAGTGCTCTACCCGGGTCCTTATTCAGATATGATGGACTGAATTAGGTTGGTTATCAAACTCATAAATGGGCAATCTTGGATTTGACGAACAACAAAGCAGTCACAACGCCACTTGATTTGGTAAAACAGCTGAGGGATGGGGCTGGAGAAATGTAATATAACCAGCTATTGTTTTTTGTCGTTTTCATGACCATTCATGAAAACAAAATGACAAACAACTTTGTAATTTGAGTCCTGGCATAATAGTTGAAATAAGCTCATGAAGCACTCATAAGTTATATTCTTTAAGAATCAATGGTTGTATTTCATTTAATAGTCCAAAAAATGGATGAACCAATCCCAGATTGCCCCTTTATAATGTACTACATGGCTCCGAGAATGAATCAGAAGTTATAACCACGAATCATAACCACGAATGCCATGGTTCTCGAAGAATGAAAGACACGTAAGTTACACAGTACATCGTAGTCATTGAAAACACATTCCAAAGGATAAGTGGTGAGAATTCGAACATTTACAAACGGAGATGACTATATCAAGCATTTGCTTCGCCAACGTTGCTTGACCAAACGTTTAAACACTTGAATGATTTCGTTTAAATGACGTCCCGTTGCAATGCTCCGTGACATGAATGAAATAATGGCGCATTTCAAAATGCCTGTGCAATTATATTTTCTGACTACGCAATTTATGTATAAGATTCATATAGTATTTATTTATATTTGAATCACACAGTAATCTGAATGTATTTATTTTCCTAGGTTGCACTGACATACTCATGTTTCTCTACGGTAAGAATGTACAAATATGAACACGTGTATCCAGGCGCAAGCCATATAAACAGCACGCGATTGATATCATAAAACGAAACAACTTGACCCAAAGGAGATAGCTCCAGACGTCAACGTTGATGTAAGCCCTCTGTCAAATTTGAAGGAAAAAAAACATTCAAGTCCAGGATTTTCACATGAGCCTGTCTCAAGTCACCTACAGTAACTCTTCTTAACGAACATGTTTCCAGTGAGCAAAAATAGGTTGAAAATACATTTTTAACGTTGTTACAGCATCTTTTCAACGCCCTTTTAAACAAATTTAGCTCACTGGGAAGTTTGTTGGCTTCTCAATGTCCCCAGAGCATTTGACTAGGGTCAAACAGCACACTTATACATGCTTGACTTTGGGTTTGGCAAGGCTGTATTTTGATAAATGTGAGCGCTGAATTGACCCCAGTGTCCACGTTGTAGTATCAAACCTTTACTTCTGGCTGGAGATGCTTTATCCTGGACGTAAAAGGCACACATATCTATATATATGTGTTTTTGTTGTTGTATATCATATTTTACATCATATTTTACATTTGTGTGACTGTTATTGTCTATCAGTGTTTCAGTGCTTTTGTTACTTGTCGTGTTTTGTGTTTTTGTGTGGAACCCAGGAAGAATTGCTGCTGCTTCGGCAAAACATACGGCCCGGAAACATATAGAATGACAAACTTGCATCACAAAAGAAAGTGCCACCCTCTTCCCCATATAGTGCACTACCTTTGACCAGGGTCCATGGATTACATATGCAATATATAAGGAATAGGGTGCTATTTGGGATGCATACCAGATAAATACAGTAAGATAAATAGATACATTAAAAACAAAAATGGACCAAAAAAAATAAAGTCAATAAGATATGTAAATAAGTAGACAACTACGTTCATTTAAAGAATATAGCAAATAAAACTCTAAGCATAACACATTTTTTGTAGTTAATTTTCATCAGCAGCTACACTCACCGGCCGGTTTATTAGGTAGACACATCTAGTACCAGGTCGGACCCCCCTTTGCCAACAGAACAGCCTGAATTATTCGGGCCATGGATTCTACAAGGTGTTGGAAATGTTCCACAGGGATGTTGGTCCATGCTGATGCAATGGCATCACGCAGTTGCTGCAGTTTGGATGGAGGTACAATCATGCTTCGAACAGCCCGTTCCATCTCATCCCAAAGATACTCTATTGTGTTTGGTCAGCAACAATGTTCAGATACGTTGTGGCATTCAAGCGTTTCTTAATTGGAATCAAGGGACATAACGTGTGCCAGGAAAACATTCCCCACACCATTACACCACCGTTACCAGCCTGTATCGTTGACACCAGGCAGAATGGGCTCATGCTGCTTACGCCAAATCCTGGCTGCCATCACGATGACGCAACAGGAACTGAGATTCATCAGACCAGGCAATGTTTTTCCACTCCTCAATTGTCCAGTGTTGGTGATCATGTTCCCACTGGAGACCCTTCTTGTTTTTAGCTGATAGGAGTGAAACCCAGTGTGGCCGTCTACTGCAAACGTGATAGCAACAGCCCCTCCGTGACAAAGATCGACAAGTTCTGCACACCACTGTTGTACTGCAACGTTATTTGTCTGTTTATGGCTCCCGCCTGTCAGCTTAGACAATTCTTGCCATTTTCCTTCGACCTCTCTCATGAACGAGCTGTTATCAACCGTAGGACTGCCGCCGACTGGATGTTTTTTGTTTGTCACACTATTCTCCAAGACACTGTCGTGCGTGAGGGCAGCCGTTTCTGAAATACTAGATCTGGAGCGCCTGGCACCGACGATCATACCACGCTCAAAGTTGCTTAGGTTACTTGTTTTGCCCATTCTAACGTTCAATCGATTAGTAACTGAATGCCTCGATGCCTGTCTGCCTGCTTTATATAGCAAGCCATGGCCACGTGGCTCACTGTCTGTAGGAGCGATCCATTTCTATGAACGTGGTGATGTACCTAATAAACTGGCCAAGGAGTATATTACAAGGCAAAATGTCTAACACCCAGTACTTTCTATGTCCCTGAGGATTTCATCAACATGTATAAAGGATATTCTGACTGACTCCTTTCCAGCAGCTCTTTAGTAGCTCCAATCCTGCAGACCACCATGCCGAGGCCTGTGTTTCATCTCCATAGAATACAAGCTTTCCCTAGCTCCAAAAATATAAATAGATAGGACCTCTATACCAGGCGCTGTCAGAGGAAGGCCCTAAAAATGGTCAAAGACTCCAGCCACCCTAGTCATAGACCGTTCTCTCTGCTACCGCACAGCAAGCGGTACCGGAGCGCCAATTCTAGGTCCAAGAGGCTTCTAAACAGCTTCTACCCCCAAGCCATAAGACTCCTGACCAGCTACCCAGACTAATTGCATTGCCCCCCCCCCCCCCTATACACTGCTGCTACTCTCTGTTATTATCTATGCATAGTTACCTTAATAACTCTACCTACATGTACATATTACTTTGACACCGGTGCCCCCGCACATTGACTCTGTACCGGTACCCCCTGTATATAGTCCCACTATTGTTATTAACTTTAAATATTTGTTTATCTCTTACTTTTTTTATGTATTTTCTTGATTAAGGGCTTGTACGTAAGCATTTCACTGTAAGGTCTACATACACCTGTTGTATTTGGCGCATGTGACAAATCAAATTGGTTTTGACTTGAAAAATACAAAGGTTTTTGTGTTATCATGCCATTTTCTTTTCTTATTTTCAATGACGGCCTAGGAACAGTGGGTTAACTGCCTTGTTCTACCTGCCACCCATAAGGGTGCCCCACTCCCAAAGGAGGTAATAGATCTCTGCACCACATACACATTGGTTGGTAGAGACAGATATGGCAAAAATAGATGGATGTGCCAATCCCAGGTTGCCCCTTTAAAGCGCTTCCCCAATCATTATTGATGTTTTGTCAAGGATAACTATTTCATTGAATGGCAGAGGCTAGAAGGAGGATGTTGCATCTTGCAATCCAATTAGAACTGTGCAGATGCAGAGTCAGCATAACAAGTAACTATGAAGGAACACAGTAAAACTGAGATAATATAGGTTCTTATCATTTTCAAGTGTGTCCTATAGTTGGCATGTGGAATGTTTTTCCCCCCCTCTTGATGTGTGCAAATAAATTTGACATCAAAGAATAATGATATATCCTTTTCTAAGTGTGAGGAATCGGACCATTGATTTGGGCCTAACCGTAAAACAAATGGAACAAACACCAGTCATCTAAATTAGCATTGTTGTGTGTGCTTACATTCCTGATGTCACCTGGGTTAGGCCCAGATCATTGGAGTCTTCCTTTCCAACGCGGGAAATGGAAGACATCTCCATGGCTAGTCATGCCGGCTTTCTAGTCCCATCTGGGTTCTCCAGTGGAAGTGGGGCCTCCCTTCCTCCCCTCACGGTGCTCCTGTTGTTCTTCCCTGAGGCATTGTCCCCCTTCAGCTTTTTAGGCAGGCAGAAGTCCTTGAAGCACCTCTTGAAGTTCTCATCCAGGAAGGCATAGAGGACGGGGTTGAGGCTGCTGTTGGTGTAGCCCAGCGCCACGCAGAAGAAGTAGGCGGCCATGACGGCGGTGGTCTCGGGCACGCTCACCAGCGCCTTGACCAGGATGAAGATGTGGATGGGCGTCCAGCACACTACGAACACCACGACCACCACCATGACCAGGCGGGTGATGCGCCGCAGCTGCCGGTCCTTTTCCCGGGAGCCCGAGAGGAGGCGCACGCTCTTGAGTCGCAGAACCATGAGGGTGTAACACACGGTGATGATGAGCACGGGCACCACGAAGGCAAACACAAACACACAGACCTTCATCAAGGTGTCCCAGTACACGTACGGTTCCGGGAACTGCAAGGCACACTCCGTGGTTCCTAGAGGGAGTGGAGGGAGGGGAGGGGAGGTTGAGAAAGAAAAAGCACTGATAAATGCACCTACGCTCAAGCAAAGTGTTCTGAGAACACATAACATTTCACGCTGCGTCTGGTTCATCTCTCAGTCTTTGACACTGTTATGGAACGGCTAATGCGCACTCAAAAAGGGAACATCCTACTAATAGCGCAGATATTTTTTTTCACTTATCCACAACTCCATCTGTATTCAGAAACAATATGTGGTGTAAGGATAACGGCAAGCTCATTACCAACAGATGGCTTAGACGTAATGCATTTCCCCTCAACAAAATAGAGGAGAGAAGGTCTGTATTAGACCTTTATGTTCTGGGATTAGACGGGCACTTCTGCACTTTGATTCACCCCACCTAAGGAATCTGAGAGTAAAAACGAAATGAACCAACCCAATCTGTGCACAGTGTAAGGCATGTTCATTATGTTCTCTTGGGACAATTTCACCCATAAGAACTGTGTGTGTGTGTGTGTGTGTGTGTGTGTGTGTGTGTGTGTGTGTGTGTGTGTGTGTGTGTGTGTGTGTGTGTGTGTGTGTGTGTGTGTGTGTGTGTGTGTGTGTGTGTGTGTGTGTGTGTGTGTGTGTGTGTGTGTGTGTGCGTGCGTGTGTGCGCGCCTGCTTACGTGCATATTCAAGCATTCATGTTTGTGTGCGTGCTTCATGAGTGTGTGTGTGTGCTTCATTAGTGTGTGTGTGTGTGTATGCGTGCTTTTATGATTTAGTGTGTGCCGGCATGTATGCATACCAGCGCTCTCACCATTGTTGGACTGGGTGCCACCCAGTAACAGTGCTGGTACCCCTGCTGCAGAGGACAGCATCCAGATACATATGTTGATGATCTTGGCTTTGATCGGCGTCCGGAAGTCCAGGGCCTTGACCGGGTGGCAGACGGCGACATAGCGGTCCACACTCATCATGGTCAGGGTGAAGATGCTGGTAAACATGTTGTAGTAGTCGATGGAGATGAACACCTTACACACCACCTCGCCAAACGGCCACGAGTTCAACAGGTAGTCAGTACTCTGGAAAGGCATCGTCGTGGTGACCAGGGCGTCGGCCAGAGCCAGGTTGAAGATGTAAATGTTGGTGGCTGTCTTCATCTTTGTATACCTGTTTCAAAACAGAGTCAAGAATGGAGGGTAGAATGTGTTTGGTCCACATCCGAGTTTAAATACAAATTGAAATCATCTGAAATACTCTATCTGGGCTTGATTCAGCTTGTCTGGCACAGTGGAACTCCAGTGCAAACTCCATCCATCTGGCAGACTAGAGCAGCCTTTTTCAAACCTGTCCTCGGGGACCCCAAGACGTTTAAGTCATGGGTAACTGCAACTCAACATGGCTGCGGGAACATGGGTGTGTCAACATAGACGGGTGTATCAACACAAGTGAGTGTATGGAAAGCGAACAGCTAATTGGGCAGATTTGTTGCCACTCAAGACTGTTTCTGTGAGCGAGAGCATCCTATACTGACGGTATGAGGTCAATATCCTTCCAGGATACCCGGGCCAGGTCGATTAGAAAGGCCTGCTCGCTGAAGTCTTTTAGGGAGCATTTGACATTGATGAGGGGTGGTTGTTTGATCATGGACCCATTATGCACGCAGGCAATGAGGCAGTGATCGCTGAGATCCTGGTTGAAGACAGCAGGAGTGTATTTAGAGGGCAAGTTGGTCAGGATGATATTTAAGAGGGTGCCCATGGTTATGGATTTAGGGTTGTACCTGGTAGGTTCCTTGATAATTTGTGTGAGATTGAGGGCATCTACCTTAGATTGTAGGACGGCCGGGGTGTTAAGCATATCCCAGTATAGGTCACCTAACAGTACGAACTCTGAAGATAGATGGGGGGCAATCAATTCACATATGGTGTCCAGGGCACAGCTGGGGGCTGAGGGGGTCTATAACAAGCGGCAACGGTTGTTATAAACAAGACTTGGATTTTTAAAAGTAGAAGCTCAAATTATTTGGACACAGACCTGGATAGTATGACAGAACTCTGCAGGCTATCTCTGCAGTAGATTGCAACTCCGCCCCTTTGGCACTTCTATCTTGCGGGAAATTGTTGTAGTTGGGGCTGGAAATGTCAGGATTTTTGGTGGCCTTCCTAAGCCAGGTTTCAGACACGGCTAAGACATCCGGGTTGGCGGAGTGTGCTAAAGCAGTGAATAAAACAAACTTAGGCAGGAGGCTTCTGATGTTAATATGCATGAAACCAAGGCTTTTACGGTTACAGAAGTCAACAAATGAGAACACCTGGGCAATGGGAGTGGTGCTGGGGGCTGCATGCCCTGGGTTAACCTTTACATCACCAGAGGAACAGAGGAGGAGTAGGATAAGGGTACGGCTAAAGGCTAAAAGAACTGGTCGTCTAGTGCATTCGAAACAGAGAGTAAAAGGAGCAGATTTCTGGCCGTGGACGAATAGATTCAAGGCATAATGTACAGACAAGGGTGTGGTAGGATGTGAGTACAGTGGAGGTAAACCTAGGCATTGAGTGACGATGAGAAAGGTTTTGTCTCTAGAGGCACCAGTTAAGCCAGGTGAGGTCACTGCATGTGTGGGGGGTGGGACAAAAGGGCTATCTAAGGCCTATTGGGCAGGGCTGGGTGCTCTACAGTGAAATAAGACAATAATCACAAATCAAAACAGCAATAGACAAGGCATATTGACATTAGGGAGAGGCATGTGTAGCCGAGTGATCATAGGGTACAATGAGTAGCAATAGGTGAGTTATGGAGCCAATTCAGTAGCCACTACTACGCTAGGCGAGCTGGAGACACGGCGATTCAGACAGCTAGTGGGCCGGGGCTAGCAGATGGGCCTTTGGCCACGTCACAATGGAAGAGCCTGTTGAAACCACCAAACCAGTTGTGATGGATCGGCGGGGCTCTGTGTCGGCAGTAAAGGGTCCAGGCCAATTGGCAAAAGAGGTATTGTAGCTCAATAATTGGCTGGTGGACCTCTTCAGCTGGCCGGATGATGGGCCTAGCTCGAGGCTAGCTCAAGGCTAACTGGTGCTTGCTTCGGGACAGAGATGTCAGCCACTCGGATTGCAGCTTGCTGATCTGGTGTAAAGTTTCAGAGTTTGCGGTAGGAATCCGGAGATGTGGTAGAGAAAAAGCAGTTTGATATGCTCTGGGTTGATATCGCGCTGTGTATACTGGCAGGTATTGACCGAGCTATGGCTGGCTGGTGTCCTAGTTAACGGTGAGGAATGCTAGCAGTGGTTAACTGACCACTAGCTAGTAGCTAGTTAGTTGGCTAGCTCTGATGGGGGTTCCGGTTCTAAAGTATAAGAATAGTAAATCCGTACCACATTGGGTGAGGCAGGTTGCAGGAGAGTATACTCAGTCCGTAGATGGAAAGTGAGATTAAAATTTATACGAAATATATACGAAAAGAAAATTATATTTACACGGGACAAGACAAAACACGTCCGACTGCTAAGCCATCTTGGAACAGCCATCTTCTACGTTAGTTCCCCTAAACTGCTACGTAAAAAAAACTATCAGTCCCCATAAAACCAGCATCACCACACAGGAACTGACCAATGAAAACATTTAAAGAATTGAAAAACAACACCGCTCATTCAAAACCGTCTAACCAATCACATAGCACTGATGTTACGCCCATCGCCGATGATCCACCCACTTATTTCACCATGCCCACTTCCAGACACATTTCACATAAGCAGTTACCACATAGAGATAGATAGAGGACTCTAGTGCCCAAAAGACCATTTTAGCATTGAGGACTTTCACCATTTTTAAGTTGTCAACTGGGTGGACTTCCTATGGGTTAGGAAGGATCACATGATTCAATCTGGGTCATCAACAGGGATCAGCAAACATTCCATAATGGCAGATGGCACTAAATCGCACATTTGGACTTTATACCTGTTCAAACAACACCCTCTCGGTGGTAGTATGCACCCATCTTGTTTGTTTGCAAACTCATAAAAGTAGTAGAAGAAGCAAATTGACTACTTCAAAATGGATATTGCCTCAATGGTACTGCCAATGCGCTCAAAAATCCCACAATGAGGCAGATACAATGATGCAATGTCTATCTAAGTCTATGTGTTATCCATACTTGGGATGTTTCACAATTTTGTTGTAGACCTGTACTAGCACACCTGATTCAAGGGCTTGATGATTAGTTTAAACATTTAAATCAAGTGTGCTGGTCATGGAATAGATTAAAAACAATTAAAATAATGGTTGGGTCCAAAAGTATTTGAAAGATTTCAAATAGTATTTGAACTCAGGTGATGTAAGATTGTTATTGACAGTTAATTAAAGAACTTGATGAAACCCAATGGGAAAACTCATCCATCTGTTAAATTGTTATCATCTCGGCTGGTGATTCTATTGATAGTCCCAAGAACATGAGGCAGACTAAAAGTAATTAAATTCTCATTCAAGGTATTTTTATCTGTAAACAACTATACATGTAACTAGGGGAGAAAATGACAACAGTCATGTACTGTATAAATGAGTAAAGTCATTTCTGTCTGATATTTTGATATGGAGAAAAAAAACCTTGGCAGAGCTAGCTTAGCAGCTGTCATACTTTTAAACACCCACACCAGTTGAAATCCACTTTTTCAAGCTGAAAGATGACGGCCAAAGCTTACCCATGATGTTGCACAACAATTTAAGTCAATAAGTCATTGTTTTAGTCAAAGTATAATACACTACATGACGAAAAATATGTGGACACCTGCTCGTCGAACATCTCATTCCAAAATCATGGGCATTAAAATGGAGTTGGTGCTTTAAATGCCTCCACTCTTTAGGGAAGACTTTCCACTAGATGTTGGAACATTGCCGCGGGCCCTTGCTTCCATTCAGCCACAAGAATTAGTGAGGTCAGGCACTGATGTTGGGCGATTAGACCTGGTTCGCAGTTGGTGTTCCAATTCATCCCAAAGGTGTTCGATGGGGTTGATGTCAGGGCTTTTTGCAGGCCAGTCAAGTTTTTCCACACCAATCTTGACAAACCATTTCTGTATGGACATCTTTTTGTGCATGGGAGCATTGTCATGCTGAAACATGAAATGGCCTTCCCCAAACTGTTGCCACAGAGTTGGAAGCACAGAATCGAACAGAATTTCGTTGTATGCTGTTGAATCAAGATTTCCCTTCACTGGAACTAAGGAGCCTAGCCCAAACCATGAAAACCAGCCCCAGACCATGAATCTTCCTCCACCAAACTTTACAGTTGGCACTATGCATTGGGGCAGGTAGCATTCTCCTGGCATCCGCCAAACCCAGATTTGTCCATTGGACATGCCAGATGATGAAGCGTGATTCATCACTACAGAGAAAGCGTTTCCACTGCTCCAGAGTCCAATGGTGGCGAGCTTTACACCACTCCAGCAGACGCTTGGCATTGCGCATGGTGATGTTAGGTTTGTGTGCGGCTGCTAGGCCATGGAAACCCATTTCATAAAGCTCCTGACGAACAGTTCTTGTGCTGAAGTTGCTTCGAGAGGCAGTTTGGAAC
This sequence comes from Oncorhynchus gorbuscha, assembly GCF_021184085.1. NCBI lineage: Eukaryota > Metazoa > Chordata > Actinopteri > Salmoniformes > Salmonidae > Oncorhynchus > Oncorhynchus gorbuscha. The sequence continues at coordinate 30,412,933 of NC_060179.1, read as the reverse complement.
TCAGTAGTGAGTGTTGCGACTGAAGACAGACAATTTTTACGCACTACACTCTAAAGCACTCGACGGTCCCGTTCTGTGAGCTTGTGTGGCCTACCACTTCACTGCTGAGCCGTTGTTGCTCATACAGTAGACATTTCCGCTTCACAAAACAGCACTTACTGTTGGCCAGGGCAGTTCTAGCAGTGCAGAAATATGACAAACTGGCATGTTGAAAAGGTGACATCCTATGATGGTACCATGTTGAAAGTCACAGAGCTCTTCAGTGAGGCCATTCTACTGCCAATGTTTGTCTATGGAGATTGCATGGCTGTGTGCTCGATTTTATACACCTGTCAGCAACGGGTGTGGTTAAAATGGCCAAATCCACAAATTTGAAGGGGTGTCCACGTACTTGTGTATATATAGTGTATATTTGGGTTTGAAGTGACAAATCTGAACTACATAAAATAACTTTTTACTCCATAAATTTTCCCTGACACCCAAAAGTACTTGTTACATTTTGACAGGAAAATGGTCCAATTCACACACTTATCAAGAAAACATCCCTGGTCATCCCTACTGCCTCTGATCTGGCAGACTCACTAAACACAAATGCTTTGTTTGTAAATTATGTGTTGGAGTGTTCCCTTAGCTTCCCCGTCCAATATATACAGTATATATATATATTTTTAAACAAATTGTGCTGTCTGCTTTGCTTAAAAAGGAAGTTGAAATAATTTATCTTTTTACTTTTGATACTTAAGTATATTTAAAACCAAATACTTTTCAACTTTTACTCAAGCAGTATTTTACTGGGTGACTTTCACTTTTGTCATTTTCAATTAAAGTGTCTTTTCTTTTACTCAAGTATGATAATTGAGCACGTTTTCCACCACTGGTGATTTACGATCATGAGCAAAGTCATTGTAGCCTATCATTTCACTTCCCCTGTGAAAACCGCGAGCTTCATCTTATTCTTTCAAATGACTTGTATGGTGGATTCGCAGCCTCAATTTAAGGCGCCACAACTTTGGAGATAACAATAGTTGGCGAAGTCAAAGATAGGCCAGTGGTCTCCATCTGTGGTCAAGTTTTCCCTATATCAATGCTTATGATAAATCCAGCTCCAGGTCCAACCATAGAGCCATCTGGCGTAGTACATTTTCTCTTTAAACAAGAGATAAGATTAGCTAGCCAGATTAGGTTAGCATGCTAGCTAGTTACACTGACAGCTGTAAGTGCCCTATTTGTTGATGTTTATCAACTCCGTGAGGAAATTCCCACACCCAATTCGTGAATATGTATAAGTAACCTTCATCATTCTTCGGGGGTGGAACCTAAACATACATTTCACTTGAGGCTGCTTGGGGACGGCTCATAATAATGCCTGGAATCGGAGTGAATGGAATGGCATCAAACACATACATACCAAAATGAACGAATGGCGGGAATCAACGTAATTGCGCATTACATGACGCATTCTCAGTAGGATGAGCCGAGTATGCTGATATTTGTTGCTTAATGCATTATTTATTCTAGAAACACTATGTCCTAAAGAGCATGTAGTATGATTAGTACACAGTTTATGTAAGAAGTAGGCAAGACAGCCATTCATTATTTAAGTAATAAGGCACAAGGAGGTGGGATATATGGCCAATGTACCACGGCAAAGGACTGTTCTTACGCACGACGTGGTATATAGGCCGTATACCACAAACCCCCGAGGTGCCTTATTGCTATTATAAACTGGTTTCAAACGTAATTAGAGCAGTCAAAATAAATGTTTTTTCATAATAGTGGTATATGGTCTGATATACCACGGTGTCAGACAATCAGCATTCAGGGCTTGAACAACCCCGTTTATAATGAAGAATATAGGCTCTATAGTGCCTTTGGAAAGTATTCAGACCCCTTGACTTTTTCCACATTTTGTTATGTTACAGCCTTATTCTTAAATATATTAAATAGTTTTTTCTCCTCATCAATCTACACACAATACCCCATAATGACAAAGCCAAAACAGGTTTTAAGACATTTTTGCAAATGTATTAAAACAAAAAACAGATATCACATTTACATATGTATTCAGACCCTTCACTCAGTACTTTATTATATTATTACTTTACTCAGTACTTTCGCAGCGATTACAGCATAGAGTATTCTTGGGTATGACTACAAACTTGGCACACCTGTATTTGGGGAGTTTCTCCCATTATTCTCTGCAGATGCTCTCAAGCTCTGGATGGATGGGGAGCATTGCTATTTTCAGGTCTCTCCAGAGATCTTTGATCTCGTTAAAGTCCAGGCTCTGGTTGGGCCACTCAAAGACATTCAGAGACTTGTCCCGAAGCCATTCCTGCATTGTCTTGGCTGTGTGCTTAGGGTCGTTGTCCTTTTGGAAGGTGAACCTTCGCCCCAGTCGGAGGTCCTGAGCGCTCTGGAGCAGGTTTTCATCAAAGATCTCTCTGTACTTTGCTCCATTCATCTTTGTCTCGATCCCGTCTAGTCTCCCAGTCCCTGCCACTGAAAAACATCCCCACAGCATGATGCTGCCACCACCATGCTTCTAGGCATGGTGCCAGGTTTCCCCCAGACATTACACTTGGTATTCAGGCCAAAGAGTTCAATCTTGGTTTCATCAGACCAGAGAATCTTGTTTCTCATGGTCTGAAAATCTTTAGGTTGCCTTTTGGCAAACTCCAAGAGGGCTGACATGTGCCTTTTACTGAGAAGTGGCTTCCGACTGGCCACTCTACCATAAAGGCCTGATTGGTGAGTGCTGCAGAGATGGTTGTCCTTCTGGACAAATCAAAGTATATTTTAGATTATAGATTCTTCAAAGTAACCACTCTTTGCCTTGATGATAGCTTTGCACACTCTTGGCATTCTCTCAGCCAGATTCATGAGGTAGTCAGTCACAAAAACCATCAAGCACTATGATGAAACTGGCTCTCATGAGGACTGCCACAGGAAAGGAAGACCCAGAGTTACCTCTGTTGCAGAGGATAAATTCATTAGAGTTACTATCCTCAGAAATTGCAGCCCAAATAAATGCTTCACAGAGTTCAAGTAACAGACACATCTCAACATCAACTGTTCAGAGGAGTATGAGTGCATCGGGCCTTCATGGTCAAATTGCTGCAAAGAAACCACTACTAAAGGACACCAATAATAATAAGAGACTTGATTGGACCAAGAAACACGAGCAATGGACATTAGACCCGTGGAAATCTGTCCTTTGTTCTGATGAGTCTAAATGAGAGAATTTTGGTTCCAATCGTGTCGGATGATCTCAGCATGTGGTTCCCACCGTGAAGCATGGAGGAGGTGTGATGGTGTGGGGGTGCTTTGCTGGTGACACTATCTGTGAATTATCTATTATTCAAGGCACACTTAAACAGCATGGCTACCACAGCATTCTGCAGAGATACACAATCCCATCTGGTTTGCACTTAGTGGGACTATCATTTGTTTTTCAACAGGACAAATGACCCAAAACACCTCAAGGAGAGTGATGGAGTGCTGCATCAAATCACCCGGCCTCCACAATTAACCGACCTCAAACCAATTGAGATGTTTTGGGATGAGTTGGACCGTAGAGTGAAGGAAAAGCAGCCAACAAGTGCTCAGCTTATGTGGGAACCTCTTCAAGACTGTTGGAAAAGTATTCCAAGTGAAGCTGGTTGAGAGAATGCCAAGAGTGTGCAAAGTTGTCATCAAGGCAAAGGGTGGCTACTTTGAAGAATCTATCATCTAAAATATATTTTTATTAGTATAACAGGGTTTTGCTTAATACATGATTCTATATGTGTTATTTCATAGTTTTAATGTCTTCACTATTATTTCTACAATGTGAAAAACCCTTGAATAAGTAGGTGTGTCCAAACTTTTGACTGGTACTGTATATTTGCATATCGTTTAACCCTCCCATAAAAAGCATATCTCTCATTTTGTCACATTTTGCACCAAACATATTGTATGTTACCCATATGGTTCTGGTCAAATTGTGCACTATTTAGGGAATAGGGTGCCATTTGGGACACAACCATAGTCAAATCCTAGTCCTTAGGAGTACATGATATAGTTACAGCCATTGCAGGGGTGATGAGGCCTCCATCTTCCAATGACTTCTGTCACAGGTGATTTATGGACAGACCCCAGTGAAATAACTCCATAACAACAGGACTGAAACCACAATCTTCCCTAAAATCAATCACAGCGCTGTGGTGGTAATTTAACCACAAGAACAGGACTGAAACCATAATCTTCCCTAAAATCAATCACAGCTCTGTGGTGGTAATTTAACCATAACAACAGAGACATGTTGCCACTTCAGTTCAGAAGTACAGTAGAGGAATTCCATTATGCCCATATGGTTATATGCTAATAAATCATATTAAATAAGGCATATTTGGATCCACTTTGCAAGTGCATTCAATTTCTTGATTGCTAAATGTATAATCTCTCCTGGACAGAAATTTGCGCTAAAATTTGACTTCTGGGTAAACGAAACTACTAAATGTATAATTTAGGAAGAACATGTGTAAGATAAAAAATAAGTCAACCAGATAAAATATATATATAAATTCTGAACTGAGCTGGCTACAAAAAAAACGGATAGCTGAGAGTATCACATTTAGCTAACCAATAGAATTGAATTAATTTAGGGAGGTGACGGAATGGCCCTATGGAAGACAGGTAATGTGCGATCAATCTGATTTGCGGTAATTGTCTAGTCTGGAGCACTTTGTGAGGCGTTGGTGCAAGGCACATGACACCAGCTCTGACTTATTTGTCTACACCACATAAATAAAACCCAATGAGGTGCAGGCATTATAGAGGACCCCTGGTTTTAAATTACACATTTAAAACACTTTTAAACATCGCCCCAGAAAAGTAGCACTCCAACTGTAAAAAAGCCCAATAGTAAAACGGTATTGTTCCCTCCAATAGCACGGCATAGTATGGGTCATGATTGAAACAAAATAATCAACACATCATATAGTGTTTGTACACTTTGTACAATAAAGTTTAAACATGCACCTGCCACTGGGTGGCTCACAAGTGTTACAGATGTCAGAAAGATGCACTTTTTTGTGCCAAAATGTAGTCAGGTGTATTGCATGGGCATCTTACTGTATTGTTGTATTTTTTGCATACTCTTAATTCACCCAAAATCTTTAGCAATAGCCTATAAATTGTCAAAGTTGATATTAATGCAATATTGAGGTGAGTGAGCAAATAGATCACGATAAACCTTACCTGATGATAACGTACATGACGAGGCAGTTGCCCACCAGGCCCACCACGAACACCACGGAGTACACAGCTGTGATGATGGGGATGATTGGGGACATGGGATCCTCTTCCCAGTCAGAGTCAAAAGTCAGATTGTGACCTTCTGGGTATCCAGACTGCGAAGTAGCATTCATATAACAGTCTTCGACGAGCGCCGTGAGGCACTTGTCTTCTTTGAAAATTTCAACCGGAGTGCCTTCCATATTTGGTTATGCTTGACCACCTAAAGAAAATGAGATAATGGGGCTACCAGCATATGCCTATGGCTATGCGGGAATGAAACCAGTGAGAGAGAAAAAATAACGATAAAAAAGTTGAAGGTGTGCGTCAAATTATAATTCATAATTTACGTTTGTATATTAAACCAACTTTCCTATGTGCATTTCAAAAAACGAATGGAAAACGATCCAACTCCATTATATATACAGAGTAATTGAATCGTATTTTCACTGTGATAACACAATTAAAGCTTAATGCGTAATGCATAATTTCACCAATCCGGGCAATTGGTAACTTACCCTCTGGATATTAGTTCCTTCTGTTCTTTTTTTTGTGTCTGTAAAATATGGAAATTATGCTGAGCGAAACGATGTTAGATCTTTGCTGTTTGATTGCAGAAGGATATGGCTCGCCAAACTTTGTAGAGCGGAGTATGAGAGAGACAAGCACAACACCGCGGCTCAGCGGAGACTCGAGCACACGCACAGCGCGGGCTGTGCCGCGCCCTCCCGCTCAAATATGACGTCAGAGAAATAACAATAACCTCAACATAGGATCTCTATGAACGTCAACATAGGATCTCTATGAACCTCAACATAGGTTCTCTATGAAAGTCAACATAGGATCTCTATGAACCTCAACATAGGTTCTCTATGAACCTCACCATAGGATCTCTATGAACCTCCACATAGGATCTCTATGAACCTCAACATAGGTTCTCTATGAACCTCACCATAGGATCTCTATGAACCTCCACATAGGATCTCTATGAACCTCAACATAGGTTCTCTATGAACCTCACCATAGGATCTCTATGAACCTCAACATAGGATCTCTATGAATCTCAACATAGGTTCTCTATGAACGTCAACATAGGATCTCTATGAACCTCAACATAGGATCTCTATGAACCTCAACATAGGATCTCTATGAACCACAACATAGGATCTCTATGAACCACAACATAGGATCTCTATGAACCTCAACATAGGATCTCTATGAACCTCAACATAGGATCTCTATGAATCTCAACATAGCATCTCTATGTCCCATGTAACCATATAATTCAATGTAACCATGGAATAGCCTACAACTGTGAGAGACGAAGTGCGCAAAGAAAATATATACATCTGTTAACTTACTACATGATTTGATTCACAACAATAATATCTTCATCGTATCAATTAATATTACACTATATAATATTACATGTGGAAGTTATTGACCATGAGTAATATAGAATGCTAACCTACTTTAGACTCACTTGAATTGTTTGAATTAACTTCAACACTTTTCTACTCTGCAGGGGTCTTCAACAAGTTAATGGAGAACATCTGTGTAATAAATTGGTGTAATTGATTAAATCATTTAAAAACATTTGACCATAACATCAAAGCAATAATACAGGTTGATATGACATACATCAATAATCCGATTGATCATAGAAATCAGATACTTCCTCTATGCCTCTTGTTCTAACCTCTGATTGCATGAAAATGTACGTTAGAGCAGCACAAAACCATAGAAATCAGATACTTCCTCTGTGCCTCTTGTTCTAACCTCTGATTGCGTGAAAATGTATGTTAGAGCAGCACAAAACCAATCATCCATCATCATTAATCATTTATCAGAGACACAAAAGATCCTCTATCAAAGAGGATTCCTGGATGTATGCTATGTGAGTATGCACTGTGAATAATCATATGCTGTGCAGTATGCATATGACTGATAGTGACACAGTGCATATCCTCTATCCTGTAATGTAGGTAAATGCACAGAGTAATGCACAAAATATTTAGAACATGACATAGACTGACCAGGCAAATCCAGGTGAAAGCTAGGATCCCTTTATGATGTCACCTGTTCAATCCACTTCAGTCCGAGACAGGTTAAAGATGGATTTTTAAGCTTTGAGACAATTGAGACATGGATTGCGTGTTGCCATTCAGAGGGTGAATGGGCAAGAGAAAAAAAAATGTAAGTGCCTTTGAACTGAGTATGGTAGTAGATGCCAGGCGCACCGGTTTGTGTCAAAAACTTCAACACTGCTGGGTTTTTCATGCTCAACAGTTTGCCGTATGTATCAAGAACAACCTTGACACAAGTGTGGGAAGCATTGGAGTCAACATGGGCCAGCATCACTGTGGAAAGCTTTCGACACCTTGTAGATCCATCCCGACGAATTGTGGCTGTTCTGAGGGTAAATAGGGAGGGGGGCGGGGGGAGGGGGGGGTGCAACTCAATAGTAGGAAGGTATTCCTTGGTAGACTCAGTGTATAGGCCACTCTGTGTACGTCTGGAAATGCATTTACAAGCTGTAACTGATGTGATTGGAAATCCTGGGTCTCAGTCTCGATTTGTAGTATCCTGGGTGGCCTGAGGGAAACCAAGGATCCATGAGTTCTTACCACTAATTACAGCTAATCAGAGGGAAGAGCAAATGAGCAATCAAACCTCGTTAGCACAAGCCAAAATGCTTCCGCAGTGATTCACATCGTGGATATGATGCATGATGGGTCCCTAGTTCAAATGAGTTCAGCAGACACACAAACAGCAGGAAGCACAGGTCATGCAATGTTTAAGAGTCATCATCTCCATAGATGTCTATTGATTAGTGCACCTTTATTCTATGTTGCTATAGTACTGATGATTATTGAGTCAAACTCTGACTTGACTTCATCCTCTTGGCCCCTTTGGGAGCATAGGGCTTCAGCTTTGGCAAAGTGGGTGGGGTTACATCCCCCCTGACCTGTTCACCGGACGTGCTACCTTGTCCTGGACCTGCTGTTTCAACCCTCAGCCACCATGCTTCTGCATCTGCATTGCTTGCTCTTTGGGGTCTTTGGGGTTTTCTGCTGGGTTTCCATGTAAGCACTTTTTGACAACTGCTGATGTAAAAAGGGCTTTATAAATATATGTGATTGATTGATTGATAGATAGCTCTCCACATCAATCTTGCACGTTTTGGTTTTTGCACTAGCACTACCCAGCTGATTGAAATAATCAAACTAATCATCACGCTTTGATTATTTGGAATCAGCTGTGTAATGCTAGAGGAAAAACCAAAACATGCACCCAGGGTGTGGGGCAGGACTGAGTTTAGGAAACTCTGCTCTAAAGGGTCAAGCCCCTTTCCCCTCAAAAACTAACTTATTTTGGTTGAACAGTTGTATTTTTGTGGAAGATCATCTGACATTGTGTTCAAACACTACAGAAGAGCAAAGTGTTTTCCTCAAAGTTCTCTGTTAAGCATTGAACAATATGTTTTATCTGCTGGGATGGGGTAAAATGCATTTCCTAATGCATTTCTCATCATTTGTTGACAGTGTAAACTGATTTGTGTCTCTGTCAAAATAGAAGTAATATGGTATGACATTCCAGCAACACTCTGTATTACATAAAGGAAAAGCATCAATGGCTCAACCTTGTGTTAGTCATGATAATATAATAAAGTGAAATGGCTTTTTCAACTGCAATGCGTGAAACGTATGACGGCCATTTTGAAATGTAATCCATTTCTTTAAAATGACAGTGTAATTTATTTTCCCACTGAGTCAATTGTCAATGTGGATGTCTTGACATTTTGTGTGTGGATCACATCCCATGTGTTGCTCTTCTGGAATTTGTTGATGTAAGGCTCAAGTCATCTCTGGATTTAAGGTGTGAAAACTTCCTGACCTGAACGGAAACTGTATTTCACAGCTTCCATCACAAATGGATCTCACAACCTCAGGCATATCAGACAAATGGAAACAATGATGGTGTCACCTGGCGGAGTCTACTTTCATTTGTTACGTTGGACATTTCATAAAGATATCCCCAAAAGTAAGCCAGGCAGAGAAGCCTGGACTGCGATCTCTAAGGTTGTAATAGAAATGGCGCCCCGTACAGACATGCTCAAATTTGTTGGTACTTCTCCACAAAAACCGAAGAATGCATCATTTTCTCTGAAATGAGTTGAAACTGACAAAAGAAATTGGCATCGACCATTGTTCATTCCATATATAATAGAAATCAGACTACTTTTGATTTTTTTATTCAACATAATATTGTAAATAATGAAACAAAAGAAAATGGCGTGGACGAACTTTAGAGGCAATCACTGCAATCAAGCTCTCAATGAGACTTTGTACCTGGAACAGTGGGTTAACTGCCTGCTCAGGAGCAGAATGACAGATTTGTACTTTGACAGCTCGGGGATTTGAACTTGCAACCTTCCGATTAGTAGTCCAACACTCTAACCACTAGGCTACCCTGCCGCCCCAGATGTGTGCCTTCTCCAGACTGCAAGATCCAGCTCTTTCCACATATGTTCGATAGGATTCAGATCAGGACTCATAGAAGGCCACTTCAGAATAGTCCAATGTTTTGTTCTTATCCATTCTTGGGTGCTTTGAGCTGTGTGTTTTGGGTCATTATCCTGTAGGAGGACCCATGACCTGCGACTGAGATAGAGCTTTCTAACCCAGGCAGTATGTTTCGCTCCAGAATGCTTTGATAGTCTTGAGATTTCATTGTGCCCTGCACAGATTCAAGGCACCCTGTGCCAGGCGCAGCAAAGCAGCCCCAAAACATAACCAAGCCTCCTCCATGTTTCACTGTAGGTATGGTGTTATTTTCTATGAAAGCTTCATTTTTTTAATCTGGGAACATAGAGCTGATGTGACTTGCCAAAAAGCTCCAGTATTGACTCCAAAGGTCATTCTCCCAGAAGGATTGTGGCTTGTCAATATGCATTTTAGCTAATTCCAGTCTGGATTTTTAAAATGTTGTTCTTCAAAAGTGGAGTCCTCCTGGGTCTTCTTCCATGGAGCCCACTTTCGCTCAAAAAGCGACGGATGGTGCGATCAGAAACTGACGTACCTTCACCTTGGAGTTCAGCTTGTATTTCTTTGGCAGTTTTCCTTGGTTCTTTTTCTACCATTCGCACTCTCCTTCTGTTCAATCTGGGGTCGATTTTTCATCTTGTGGCCGCGCCCAGGGAGGTTGGACCTTAAACTTCTTAATAATATTTTCAACTGTTGTCACAGGAACATCAAGCTGCTTGGAAATGGTCTTGTAGCCTTTGCCTCTACTATGTTTGTCTATTTTCTTCCTGATCTCCTGAAACAAATCTATACTTTGCTTTCTCTGGTCCATGTTCAGTGTGGTGCACACAATGATACCAAACAGCACATTCACTACTTTTCTCCATTTATATCGGCTGAATAACTGATTACAAGATTGGAGACGTGTGATACTAATTAAAGAAACAAAATAGTTTGAAATATCCCTATAATCCAATTATTTATGATATTTTCTAAGGGATACCAGCAATTGTGTCCAGGCCATTTTAAAATATCTTTGTGGAAAAAGCAATAATTCATGTCTTTTCACAGCTTCTATGCTTTATTCTATGACATTACCAAAGGCATGCAAGTATACATGATAAAATAGCTTTTCATTTCATCACTTTTTAGGAAGAAGGAAGCATTATTTCAATGAGCTGTAATGGTACCAACACATTTGAGCACGTCTGTATATAGTTCAATACTTTTGACCAGAGCCCTATGGGAATAGAATACCATTTGGGATGCTAACTTACTCCGCATAAGCAGCTTTCTTGTTTAGAGGTCTCGGGGACAACGATGGCAGTTCATTTGGGTATTGCATTTTCAAATGGTATTAGAAAATGCCTTGATTTGAAGGAGAGGGATTGAGGCACACACTGTTCATCAGCTGCAAAATGAATTGACTGCATTTGATTAGGAGGACTCAGATGAGATGAAAGACACAGATGAGATATGTTGTAATTTCAACATGAGTGCAGGATAAAATCAACCCTGTACAAGTCATGTCCTACTGGGCAAAGACGGTTATTTTGTGTAGATTGTTGACAAAAAAATGACAATTAAACCCATTTTAATCCCACTTTGTCACACAATATAATGTGAAGAAATCCAATACTTTTGCAAGGTAGTATACAGCGCATTCAGAAAGTATTCAGACCCCTAGACTTTTTTCACATTTTGTTTTACTTATTGTAAAATGGATTAAATATTTTTTTCTCCCTCATCAACCTACACACAATACCCTATAATGACAAACCAAAAACAGGATTTTAGACATTCTTGCTAATTTACAAAAAACAAATAAACAGAGATATCACATTTACATAAGTATTCAGGCCCTTAACTCCATACTTTATTGATGCAACTTTGGCAGTGATTACAGCCTCGAGTTTTCTTGGGTATGATGCTACAAGCTTGGCACACGTGTATTTGAGGAGTTTCTCCCATTCTTCTCTGCAGATCCTCTCAAGCTCTGTCAGATTGGATGGGGAGCATTGCTGCACAGCTATTTTCAGGTCTCTCCAGAGATGTTCGTTCGGGTTCAAGTCCGGGCTCTTGCTGGCTCACTCAAGGATATTGGGAGACTTGTCCCGAAGCCACTCCAGTGTTGTCGTGACCGTGTGCTTGCAGTCGTTGTCCTGTTGGAAGGTGAACCTTAGCCCCAGTCTGAGGTCCTGAGCGCTTTAGAGCAGATTTTCATCAAGGATCTCTCTGTACTTTGCGCAGTTAATCTTTGCCTCGATCCTTACTCCCTGCCTCTGAAAAATATCCCCACAGCATGATGCTTCCACCACAATGCTTTACTGTAGGGATGGTGCCAGGTTTCCTCCAGACGTGACACTTGGCATTCAGGCCAAAGAGTTCAATCTTGGTTTCATCAGACCAGAGAATCTTGTTTCTCATGGTCTGCAAGTCCTTTAGGACCTTTTGCCTTTTGGCAAACTCCAAGCAGGCTGTCATGTGCCTTTTACTAAGAAGTGGCTTCTGTCTGGCCACTCTACCATAAAGGCCTGATTGGTGGAGTGCTGCAGAGATGGTTGTCCTTCTGGAAGGTTCTCCCATCTCCACAGAGGAACTCTGGAGCTCTGTCAGAGTTGCCACCGGGTTCTTGGCCACCTCCCTGACCAAGGCCCTTCTCCCCGATAGCTTTGACTGGGCGGCCAGCTCTAGGAAGAGTCTTGGTGGTTCCAAACTTTTCTTTCATTTAAGAATGACGGAGGCCACTGTGTTCTACTGAACCTTCAATGAGGCAGAAACGTTTTGGTACCCTTCCTCAGATCTGTGCCTCGACACAATCATGTCTCGGAGCTCTACGGACAATTCCTTTGACCTCATGGCTTTGTTTTTGCTCTGACATGCACTGTCAACTGTGGGACCTTCTATAGACAGGTTTGTGCCTTTCCAAATCATGTCCGACCAATTGATTTTACCACAGTTAACAGTGCATGTAAGAGACAAATCTCAAGGAGGATCAATGGAAACAGGAAGCACTTGAGCTCAATTTCGAGTCTCATAGAAAAGGGTCTGAATACCTATGCAAATAAGATATTTCTGTTTTTATTTTTAATACATTTGCAATGTCTAAAAATCATTTTTTTCTCGCTTTGTCATTATGGGGTATCGTGTGTGGATTGACGACTAAATTGAATTGAATTTATTTTAGAATAGGGCTGTAACGTAACAAAATGTGGAAAAAGTCAAGGGGTCTGAATACTTCCCAAATGCACTGTATTTGAACATTTGTCAATGTGTTACAATTTACAGGTAACTATTTAGCCTGCAGCTAAGATGTTTGCTCTGTATTTTACACAGAATTCCATTTAATCTTCCAAGCCATGTTTAGACTACATCTCTTACACATATATTGTAATATTTGCTGACTGTCTATTTGGTCAGTAGCAGTCCACAGACCCAGGGTTTCAATCTCATGGTAGCAAACAAGAATACTGTGCAGTGTGAAAACACAGAGATACAATTTGACGAGCAGCTTACGTTTCTATCCTCCCACGAACCTATTGTTGCTGGAAATGAATTTATGATCTTTCTGTTTATTGAAACAGTGAGGGACAAAGATCAATATTAGTGTGGCTTTAACTCTGCGCCGGTCATTTGATGATTGTATCTATTCCCTGGAAGAATCTCTAGGATTGCAATGATTTAAAATTGTGGGTGTGTGTGGGTGTGTGCATGTGTGCTTGTGTGAGTGATACACTCAGATGACCAGTGAGTGGCATACTGACACATGGGTACTTCTATAGCCAGTGAGCCAACTCCTATAGGATGTATGGTTCAATTCATCTCAGTTTAGCATTGGCATGTCTAATGCAGGGTCCTGTCTTTGTTTATTTCTTTGTGAGTATGTTTGGGGTCAGGGTCAATGCCACTCTCCTGGATTTCACTTGAAGGGATTGCTGACATACAAACAAGTTGAATAAAAACCCTTTGCCAGCAAGAGGATAAAATGTAGCTTGATTAAAAAGAAAATCACATCGTGAACCAGTGAACCATGAGCTCGCTCTCTTGCTCGCCCGCTCTCTGTCTCTCTCTCTCTCTCTCTCTCTCTCTCTCTCTCTCTCACTCTTTCTCTCTACATGTCTCTTTTTAATGCACACAGTCAGCTTGGTTGGTTGCTGTCTCTTGTCTCTCGTCTCTCATCTCGCCCTTCCTCCTCCCTCTGTAACTCCCTCACAGTATGGCCCCTCCTGCTAGAGAGGCACAGCTCTCCCGCCTCTCACGCTTTATCAGCTCCGGTTAATAAAGTAGCATAAAAAATGATTTTCTGCTGCTTCCCTCACTCGGCTCGACCAGGGTTTGTATCTGACCAGGAACCGGTCTAGTTGTCCTGGGGTCACTTTGGAACGGGTCTCTATATTTAAAATAAGGATTTATGCATATCGGGTCCGTGTCAGGACCCGGTTACGAACCCGGGTCTCCAGAGTGAGAAACAGTCACTTAACCAACTGAGCCACGAATAGTTGGCAGAACCCAGAAGATGAGGCAGACACAGCAGTACTTGAGACGGTGTATTTAATGAAGTAAAAAGTGAAGTTCTTCAGGAAAACATGTAACTTCACAACCTCAAAAGGAATTCCACAAGAACAAAGGTAATCCTCCAAGACAAAAAGGTAAATCCACAAGGTGTAAGGTATAGCACAAAAAGCCTCAAAAAATACTCAAAAACAAACAAACAAGAACAAAAAACAGAATTCCACAAGAGAGTCCACCGGGATCAACAAGAGTTCACAGAGAACTAGGGCTGGGTGCTAACATACAAACACAGAGCAAAGGACTGAGGAAAACAAAGGGTTTAAATACAATCAGGGGAAACGAGGCACAGGTGCAAATAATAATGGGGATCAAGGGAAAACAAAAGGTCAAAAGGCACAATGGGGGCATCTAGTGACCAAAAACCGGAACAACCCTGGCCAAATCCTGACAGTCCGGGTGGGATATCTACAGGTCCATTTCTGAACGGGTCCCAACTTCTTGGACCTGTGAAGACCTCTACTACAGTGTATTGGCTCAAACCTTCATACCACTCAACAATTTCAAACATAGACTCTGACCTGTCCAATGAGACAAACTGTTTAAAGAATCCAAAAGTACCCAAACACCCTCTATCTCTCTCTCTCTCTCTCTCTCTCTCTCTCTCTCTCTCTCTCTCTCTCTCTCTCTCTCTCTCTCTCTCTCTCTCTCTCTCTCTCTCTCTCTCTCTCTCTCTCTCTCTCTCTCTCTCTCTCTCTCTCTCTCTCTCTCTCTCTCTCTCTCTCTCTCTCTCTCTCTCTCACACACACAGCTCATCCCCTGTCTAACACCATGTCTACCATGAAGCATGGCGATGGTTATGCACGTCACATAAATGGTATTTTGAAGTCCTGTGGAGTTTGGGCTAGTATTGTGAGAATCGAATCATTCATTTTCATGCATGATAAATGCCCACTATTCATGTGTACTTATTGTACTGGGACACCTTTGCAATTCTGTGTCATTAAACCGAGAAGTGAGAAGGGAATAACAGCCAGAGTACAGATAGACTTAATTACTTACTTAGAGAATTTACTGAAAAATCCCCACTGCCTCTCTTAGAAGTTAATTGCAATGATGCTCTGGGGTCATAACAAGAAATAAACTTCCTGCTGTATTATATCTGCTCAACACTTGCACCTGTTCGTCTGTCTGTCTGTCTGTCCTGATTAATCAAAGTTTCCGATTGCTTTCACTTCTCCCCTTTAGTATGGGTCTACGGCTGAAGTTAAGATGTAGCTGGCTAGTTTTGGCTATGATGTGAACCACTGGTGAGAGAGAGTGAGGAATTGAGAAGCCAGCTGTCAAAAAAGTGTGAAGTTGCAGCTTATCTGCCCTGATTAAGTACGTGGCTTTCTGGAACCTGCTGTTGTGCTGTCTGTGTGGAGTTACATTCTAACAATGATGTCATGAGGCCTGAATGTGTTCTGGAAACAGGAATGGTGAGCCGACAGGAATAACCAACAGGGATAATCTTTATCATCCAGTCTGCTTCATACAGCATGGAGTAGAAGAGGAAGAAAATGTCACCCGTCATCAACTCTTGACAGGGCTAAGCCTGAAAATGTTTCAACAGGAGGAGCAGCTTCACTAGCATGAGAACATGATTTGGATCAAATAAAACAGCTGAGCATCATGCGATAGATAGATACATTTATAAGCAGTGCGCAGGCCTATTTCATATTTACCACCTCGTAAATAAACTATTACACTTCAAATCTTTAAATGGGGACCTCTGTCGAAAATCCATATAAAATCAATGTCAAAACAACTAAAACCACCAAATGTACACTAAAACTCAAGGACAGATGGGTATACTACACAGCAGGATCAACGAGTTAGCCAGCTCACTTTGATAAACAACCGGAAGTAACCTTTGATTTTCTGGAGCGTTAAGAATGTTAAACTTAGACGTACGTTTTTGCTTGTTGAGTCAATTAGTCTATGGCCTTTTCAAGTTTATTTCAGAATATTTAGGCAAGTTAGCTGGCTAACTCATTGATCCTACTTTGACCTCCGTTTACCCCTCTGGTCCAAGGAGCCTGCTGACGCAAACAAAGCAGAACGCCTTCCAGAGGCGGGATTTGCTTCCCGTCGGGTGGGTGCTGAGTAAGTGTGTGTGGTTGGGACCATGGCCAGGGTCAGCTCAGCCTTAGTGCACACAGTCAGCAGGGCTCCCCGTTTGATGTGTGGCCCCGAGGAACAGGTGATCGTCTCTCCAAAGCGCTGACTGTGCGAGACGGGACGCCTGGGCGTTTATAGCCGGTGCCAGAGCCAACGGGACTGCAGAGTGCAGACCCACTGCACAGTGCACACTACATCAAAGAGTGAGGGAGCTAGAGAGCGAGAGAGAGACATAGAGGGAGGGGGGGGCAGAAATGATGAGCAAGGGGACAGGTCTTGGGGTAGATCAAGCGGGATTGCAGAGAGAGAGAGAGAGAGAGGGAGGGAGAAAATGAGAGAGGGGGAAGTGAGGGAGAGAGAAAAATAAACGATTGGGCATCATTTACCATTTTTAAATCACGTTGTGTTTTCTCCCCTGTAACATTACCCATCTCCTCTCGTTCATTATCTAAATAGATTTACAGTTCTGGAGGCTCAGAATTACAGGTGTTTTTATAATAACTCCTTCTCTGTGATCTATCTATCCTGCAAAGGGTTCCCCGGGTGTAAATAACAAATTTTATGACGTAACAAAATGTGGACAACGTCAAGCGGTCTGAATACTTTCTGAAGGGATATTCGTAATCTCTTTGAGCACCTAAGGGTGATAATTGGAAGTATGATTGCCTTTATGGACTAGTGATGCACTTAATACTGTGTTGCAGTCCCATACCATTACATTTTGGCGACGAATTAGATTATAAATATTATAAATATTGTAAATATTTTCAAAGAAGTTTGAAACTTCATTATTCTTTCCATATAGATTTATGAGCCATAACTGTTTGTCATCAAGTCATATATTTCAAGGCAATCCATCTTCGTTGAGGATCTATTTTAACTGATTGTATCTCAAATTGTTTTTGAGTAGGATCATAACACCTTTTGAATTTCGTAATCCCGTGACGGAAATAGATTTTACCATCCCATTATTTTTCCCAGACCACTTCATCAGAAGATATTGAATGAATTTCCTGAAGAAAATAAATATGGTAACCCTTCTCCTTAAGCCATGTAAAAACTTGTCACGACTTCCACCGAAGTCGGTCCCTCTCCTTGTTCGGGCGGTGTTCAGCGGTCGACGTCACCGACATTCTAGCCATCATTGATTCATTTTTCATTTTCCATTGGTTTCGTCTGGTCTTCCTTCACACCTGGTTCCAATCCCGTCAATTACATGTCGGAGTGTTTTGTTTGTATGTGATGTGCTATTTAGTGTTGGTGTGCGACGGGTTTTGTACCCACTTTGTTAGTTTGTACATTTTGGTTGTTTTGGAGTTTGGTCAGCATTTATTAAATAACTCCGTTTATACCAAGTTCGTTCTCCTGCGCCTGACTTCCCTGCCACCAACATGCACCCCAAACAAAACTGCTCTTCTATTCTTATTATCAGCCAAACCATTGGCATTATAGCTAATTCACACATTACCATGATGGGTTACATTTTACGATACTTATCACTGTCCTTACCATCATTTTGATACACTTATCCATACTAACTGTAAATCAACCTCCAGTTGTCCTCCAATACCCTTCCCACAATTTATAGATTTTTGTTACAAAATACAACTACCCCCAAAAGTCTAATCCTTATCCCAACCTGTCTTTCTAGTGGAGGTTGGACTCCTAGTGTTGCTCCTAGTATGAGTCCATGAGTCCATCTTTTGTCTAGTAATTGATAAAGAAAAAAGAAAAGGAAACTGTCAGTTTAACAAAAGACTGTCATAGTTCTAACCATACCATGTGAGGCACACACTCCTTGACACAGCGGGGGCACAGCGCAGGAGGAGGCCCAGACAGCGTCTGGAAGCCCCTATTAAACTTTGTGCACTATCCCAAATGCAGCCTTCCCCCGCTCTGAACCCCGGGCAACACAAAACCCGTCCACTCATAATTCACACAGAAAGTGACAGTAATAAACAGAAACACTCCATTACTGAACAAAAATATCAAACGCAACATGCAACAATTTCAACGATTTTACTGAGTTACAGTTCACATAAGGAAATCTGTGAATTGAAATACATTCATTAGGCCCTAATCTATGGATTTCACATGACTGGGCAGGGGCGCAGCCAATCAGAGTTCTCTAGCTCAGTTGGTAGAGCATGGCGCTTGTAACGCCAGGGTAGTGGGTTCGATTCCCGGGACCACCCATACGTAGAATGTATGCACACATGACTGTAAGTCGCTTTGGATAAAAGTGTCCGCTAAATGGCATATATATATATATATTCTTCCCCACAAAAGGGATGTATTACAGACAGAAATACTCCTTAGAATCACCAGCCTGGTGAAGAAGCCAGATGTGGTCCTGGACTGGTGTGGTTAAACGTGGTCTGCGGTTTTGATGCCGGGTTGGACGTACAGCAAAATTCTCTAAAACGATGTTGAGGCGGATTATGGTAGAGAAATTAACATTCAATTCTCTGGCAAGAGCTCTGGTGGACCTTCCTGCAGTCAGCATGCAAATTACACGCACCCTCAAAATGTAGACATCTGTGGCATTGTGTTGTGTGACAAAACTGCACATTTAAGAGTGGCCTTTTATTGTACCCAGCACAAGCTGCACCTGTGTAATGATCATCCTGTTTAATCAGCTTCTTGATATGGGATCTTTTATTTCAGCTCATAAAACATGTGACCAACACTTTACATGTTGGGTTTATATTTTTGTTCAGTATTTATTCATTAGTTCTGGCCTTCAACATACAGTACATGACAAAATATAAACATATGTTGTTGGATGTTTAAATCGTCGCTTTCCCTATGTTTATTATGGAAAGATAACAGGCATTTCTGTAGTGATATCATTGTTTTGTAACATCAGCTTCCAACTCACACTGGCAAACACGTAGATCACCTGAATGCAGCTCACTTTCCAGCTCACTTTCCAACTCACACTGGCAAACACGTAGATCCCCTGAACGCAACTCACTCTCCAGATCCCAATCACCTGAATTCTAATCACCTGTTCACATACATGTATGTCATTATCACACACCATTTAGTTCAGTTCTTTGCATTCAATCACTGTGAGGTATTGTTTGTTTTGTGACACACTTATTTTGGCCCGCTGGTTTTCCTGTGATTGACGCCTCCTGTGTATGATAGTTTTTGCCTGTTTCACTAATCATTCCTTTTGCCTATTTCCTACCTGTACTTTAGCCTATTGGATTTCCTGTTATCTGCCTATTGCCTGATCTCCCGGACTACGTTACTAGCCTTTTCCCCTGCCTGTACTGTTTCCATTTTGGGGCGGCAGCGTAGCCTAGTGGTTAGAGCGTTGGACTAGAAACCGGAAGGTTGCGAGTTCAAACCCCTGAGCTGACAAGGTACAAATCTGTCCCACTGTTCCCAGGCTTTCATTGAAATTAAGAATGTGTTCTTAAATGACTTGCCTGGTTAAAAAATTGTTTTTTTTTAAATAAATATTTAAAAAACTCTTTGTATAACCTTCTGCCCACCCCTGGACCCAGCTACCTGCCTCCTCCTGTGGTCCTTTGCAATAAACGCCCTGCTCTTGAAACCAGCCCTCTCCCCTCATGTTCATTGCATGTTTCAGTTGTGACCTGGCATATTCACTCTGAAAGGAGCTGCTTACTTCATACCATATCCTCATGGCGAACATGTGAATGACATGTATTATTATTATTTGTTTTCCAATAAGTGCCAAGAAATAAAGTGGACTAACAATCATGTGTCAATCATAGAGATACATAGAGTCCTCTAGATGGATATAACCCGTTTTAGTGTGGACATTGCCATTGAGGGCTTCCACCATTTTATAGTCAACTAGCTAGGCTTTCCTATTGGGTGGGAGCGATAAGTCAATGAACAGAGAGCAATGTCTTCTTCAAATTGGGTTGTCTATGGTTTGTAAACCAACGATTAAGGTATTGTCCAAGATCATGAGCCAAGACCAAGATTTAAACCTGGACATTGGTCCCAAGACCCAGACCCAGACCCAGTGAATTGAGACCATAACAAGTTAAAGACCAAATTTACGTGGTCTCAAGTGATCTCAATACCAAGACCACTAGATCAAGACTCCATGGGCCTTTTCTTCAAATGTAAGAAACTCGAGTAAGTACATTTAAGGAGAGTGTAGTTTAGTACACAACAGTAGAATACAGAACAGTAGAGGATAGTAGAGTACAGTTCAGTAGAGTACAGCACAGTAGAGTACAGCACATAATAGATGTCTTTGTTTGGGCCAAATAGACATTAATATTTTGGCTCTTGGAAGGTTGGAGCCCCCTGCCTACTATGCATTTCATTACTCTACACTTCTTCCTAATGTGTGCACTTGTCCACTACCCACATGGTGGTCCTTTGTAGCTCAGTTGGTAGAGCATGGCGCATGCAACTTTAAAATGGAGACAGCACTGTCAGCACCTATTGAGGCTGTCACACGCCATAACGACTCAGTTAAAAATATATGTATATCTCTATGGTGTCAATTGTTTCGGGTTGTGACTGTTTCGGTTTGGACAATGTAGACTTATTTTTTACTTTAATGAATCCCCATAGCTAGCATTTGACTGGGTAGCTTTCATTTGGACAGATGTACAGTATATTCCAGGCGTACGGGACTATAAAAGGTTTGGGAACCACTGGGCTACAAGAAGCCTCTTATAAAGTAATATTTAACATCCATATATGGCCAGCTATGTAAACTTTAACATTGATTTATCCTGCAATAGATGTCGTTCAATTGGTAACATACATTTTTGTCTTCTTCTAATGCCTCTTAAGGGGAAAGTTATCTAAGAGTAACGGAATATAATGAGATTATGTTACTGAGTTTGGGTAATAAAAAAATGACATTGCTGATTACAATTTTGGACAGGTAACTAGTAACTGTAATGGATTACATTTGGAAAGTAACCTACCCAACCCTGGCTACCATACGACAAGCGGTATCGAGTCTGAAACCAACAGAACCATGTACAGCTTCTACCCCCAAACCATAAGACTAAATTGTTAGTTAAATAGTTGCATTGCATTGACCCTTTTTGCACTAACTTTTGTGAATCATCACTTACTCCGCTGCTACTGTTTACTCTCTGTCATTTTATATGTACAGTACCAGTCAAACATTTGGACACACCTACTGCAGAGTGAAGGAAAAGCAGCCAACAAGTGCTCAGCATATGTGTGAAGCTGGTTGAGAGAATGCCAAGAGTGTGCAAAGCTGTCATCAAGGCAAAGGGTGGCTACTTTGAAGAATCTAAAATCTAAAATCTATTTTGATTTGTTTTTTGGTTACTACATGGTTACTACATGGTTACTACATGGTTACTACATGGTTACTACATGGTTACTACATGGTTACTACATGGTTACTACATGGTTACTACATGGTTACTACATACTACATGGTTACTACATGGTTACTACATGGCTACTACATGGTTACTACATGGTTACTACATGGTTACTACATGGTTACTACATGGTTACTACATGGTTACTACATGGTTACTACATGGTTACTACATGGTTACTACATGGTTACTACATTACTACATGGTTACTACATGATTCCAAATGGTTACTACATGGTTTATTACTACATGGTTTTTGATGGTCTACTCACTATTATTGGTTTCTACAATGGCTACTACATGATTCCATATGTGTTATTTCATGTTTTTGATGTCTTCACTATTATTCTACAACGTAGAAAATAGTAAAAAATTAAGACAAACAAGTAATGTGTCCGAACTTTTGACTGGTACTATACATTTCTATCTCAATGACCTCGTACCCCTGCACATCGCCTCGGTACTGGTACACCTTGTATTCAAGTTATCATTATTCATTGTGTATTTATTATTACTTGTATTATTACGTGTTTTACTTTTCTATTATTTCTCCATTTTCTTTCTCTCTGCATTGTTGGGAAGGGCCCGTAAGTAAGCATTTCACTGTTAGTCCACACCTGTTGTTTATGAAGCATGTGCAGTCACCCTTTAAGGACACACCTCAGATATTGCCACCCCTCCCACCTCAGCTCAAGTCAACCGATATAAGACAAGTCAATTACCGATCATGGCTCTAGGGTTTGAAAATAAATGAGCGCTGCCTTTCACACGTTGAAATTGCAAACAAGCGTGTGTTTGACAACTGTGCTGGATTAATGCCAGCCGAAAATACAACCTTGAATTAAGAACATCTTCTTCATATTGAGTTGCACCCCCCCCCCCGCCCTTTTTCCCTCAGAAGAGCCTCAATTCGTCGGGGCATCGACTACAAGGTGTCGAAAGCCTTCCACAGGGATGTTGGCCCATGTTGATGCCAATGCTTCCCCCGAGTTGGTCGGATGACCTTTGGGTGGTGGATCATTCTTGATACGCACGGGAAACTGTTGAGCGTGAAATACCCAGTAGCGTTGCAGTTCTTCACACAATCTGATGCGCCTGGCACCTACTACCATACCCCGTTCAATGGCACTTATATTTTTTGTCTTGCCTATTCACCCTCTGAATGGCATACATCGCCTATTCCTCTCTGTGTTTCCATATTTCCAATATTAGTATAAACGCAGTGAACAAATACATCCAGTCGTGTTCATTAATCACTAAACTGAAGAAAACAGACAGAAACAGAGAGGGACTACCTGAACGTCCAATAACAAACAATATTTTCAGTGGTAAAACATTTAGCTACAATGTGCCCTATTGAATACAAACGTTGTTTTCATATGTCATTCCAGCCTAATGGTTAACAGTAACTGTCCCAGTTAGATATACAACACCCCAGCTTGAGGCCAAACACGAAGGACTGGACTCACTCATGCCTGGGAAGTCATCAGTGGAGAGATGCCCCGAGCACCATCTGACTCTCACACCAACAGACGTGTCCCATTTAGAGGGCTGACGAGCTCTGTATCCGAGGGCTGAGCTTAACACCACTGGACTGTTTCAGCTACCCATGGCCAAAAGCCAGCCTTTCTGCCTTTACAGTATCCAAAACAAGTTCAGGGACATGTGTTCCAACTGCACACACATTCACACACTTCCTCTCTCTCTCGTTCGCTCTCGCGCTCTCTCACTCTTACTCTCTATTTCTCTCTCTCTCATATTTTCTTTGGCATCTGTAGTTCCGGTCATTTCTGCATGCGGTGAGGCGCGCTCACAATGTTTCTCACAGTGCAGGTCTCCTGAGGTGTCATCTGTGGTTGTGTTGTGATACTTAGGTTCAACCCCATATGATTCAAGGTTGCTGCGTTCACATTAGGGGAACATAGCAGGGGTGAAGTCCAGCTCCATACGATATTATATGTGGCTCTGCTCACGCCAGGGGAACTGGGCAAGAGTTAACAACTTTGGTGAAACTCCACATTATTATTGCATTTCCATTTCCGTGTGTTGCACCTGCTTTCAGTAGCATCTATGAATGACATGCTCAGGCATTGACGTCAAACGGAAGAACCAAGGACACGGATGGTTCCTGATGTTGTGGGATTCTCTCTGGTGTTTACAGAAAAACTGGTGCTGTGAGATTAGGATATTAGGATTCAAGGTTGCAGTGAGATTAGGATATTAGGATTCAAGGTTGCAGTGAGATTAGGATATTAGGATTCAATGTTGCAGTGAGATTAGGATATTAGGATTCAAGGTTGCAGTGAGATTAGGATATCAGAACCTGCGTAGACAGCTTCATCATGAAGTGCTTTGAGAGACTAGTCAAGCATCGTTTCGCCTCCACCTTACCTGTCACCCTAGACCCACTTCAATTTGCTTACCGCCCCAATACGACCACAGACGATGCAATCGCCATCACACTGCACACTGCCTTAACCCATCTGGACAAGAAGAATACCTACTGTATGCAAGAGTGCTGTTCATTGACTATAGCTCAGCATTCAACACCATAGTAACCTCCAAGCTCATCATTAAGCTTGAGGCCCTGGGTCTGAACCCCGCCCTGTGCAATTGGGTCCTAGACTTCCTGACGGGCCGCCCCCAGGTGGTGAAGGTAGGAAACAACACCTCCACTTCGCTAATCCTCAACACTGGAGCCCCACAAGGGTGCGTGCTCAGCCCCCTCCTGTACTCCCTGTTCACCCATGACTGCATGGCCAAGCACGCCTCCAACTCAATCATCAAATTTGCAGACGACACAACAGGTGTAGGCTTGATTACCAACAACGACGAGACAGCCTACAGGGAGGAGGTGAGGGCTCTGGGATTGTGGTGCCAGGAATATAACCTCTCACTCAACATCAACAAAACAAAGGAGATGCTTGTGGACTTCAGGAAACAGCAGAGGGAGCACCCTCCTATCCACATCGATGGGACAGTAGTGGATAAGGTGGTATGTTTTAAGTTCCTCGGCGTACACATCACTGATGATCTGAAATGGTCCATCCATAAGAAGGCGCAACAGCACCTCTTCAACCCCAGGAGGCTGAAGAATTTTGGCTTGTCACCTAAAACCCTCACAAACTTTTTCAGATGCACAATTGAGAGCATCCTGTCGGGCTGTATCACCGCCTGGTACGGCAACTGCACCTTCCGCAGGGCTCTCCAGAGGGTGGTGCGGTCTTCACAACGCATCACCAGGGGCAAACTACCTTCCCTCCAGGACACATAGAGCACCCGATGTCATAGGAAGGCCAAAAAGATCACCAAGGACAACAACCACCCGAGCCACTGCCTGTTCACCCCGCTACCATCCAGAAGGAGAGGTCAGTACAGGTGCATCAAAGCTGGGAACGAGAGACAGAAGCTATTTTTCAATCTCAAGGCCATCAGACTGTTAAACAGCCATCTCTAACACAGTGAGGCTGCTGCCTACACACAGACTTGAAATCATTGGCCACTTTAATAAATGGAATACTAGTCACTTAAATAATGTCACTTTAATAATGCTTACATATTTTGCATTACTCATCTCATATGTATATACTGTATTCTATTCTACTGTATCTAGGTCTATGCCACTCTGACGTTGCTCGTCCATATATTTATGTATTCTTAATTCCATTCCTTTACTTAGATTTGTGTGTATTAGATATATGTTGTGAAATTGTTAGATATTACTTGTTGGATATTGCTGCACTGTCGGAAAATAGAAGAACAAGTATTCGCTACACCCACAACAATATCTGCTAAACATGTGTATGTGACCAATACAATTTCATTTCATTTGATGATACATGGAATGATAAGTGTCCTTGTTCTGTACTTGTCTATTAATGTTATGTATTATGTCATGTTTTGTGTGGACCCCAGCAAGAGAACCTTCCAGGTTCCATAGAGACATCCCCAGGGATACCAGCAGATTGTGATTGATGTGTGTGACAGAGGTGAGAGTGGAGCAGTGAGTAGTGGCAGAATCGATAGCGGTGTTGCCTATCTCAGCAGCTTCATCCCACACACATGCAAATGCACACATTAAATGCAAACGCACGCTTAAACACCACACTCTTATATGATTGGTTTGTGATGTGTAAACACTTAACCAGGTACTATAATGGTCCGGTCTAGTTAGGGTTATTGTTAATACCTGATCACGTAGGATTGACATTGATTGCGACATAGGTGACTGTAACATGTGCATTAACTGTTTGTTGTGTTGGTTTGTCATTGTGTCACCAGTCTGAGGCTGCGTCCCGAATGGCACGCTATTTCCGACATTGTGCACTACTTTTGACCAGGACTGATAAGGTTCAAGTCAACAATAGTGCACTATATAGTTAATAGGGTCATTTGGGATGCAGACAGTTTGATTAACCAATGCGTGTGTAATGAAGATAACATGATTACATGCTAGGCTGTAACGGATGCATAGGAGAATGAGTGAGAAGATCATTCCTGAATGTATGTTCAACTTCCATTCTGTATGCCCACCACATTTCACAAAGTGTCACTCTCCATAGCTGTTTTTTTTACAGTCATTGAAGTCATCGAAGGACAGACACAGATTTGGTGGTTGGTTTTGTGGTATATGAATCATGCTACTTGTGTGAATCCATGGGTGTGCGTCCCAAATATAACCTTATTCCCTACACAGTGCACTACATTTGATCAGAGCTCTATGGGCCCTGGTAAAAAAAGTAGTGCACTAAAGGAAATAGGGTGACATTTGGGACACAGGCCATGTCTCCATCATAGCTACCAGTCTGGATTCAAACCCATGAACTATAACTCCACCCTATATCATAATCTATATAACCAGTCTACTGCATCATGGTTATTTGTGTTCACAGTAGTCAATCTCAAAGTGACATCCATTGTTCAATATATAAATACAAATGTTTATTGTAACATTGCAATCTGCATACTCTGGCAATCTGTGTTTGTTGCTATGCCAATGTCCTTGTTTTAACTAGTTAGTGTAAGGAGCACTCACATGCAGTGCTCTCTGTGTGGCTGCAGGGCCTTGCTTTAATGTAATTTAGCTGTCGTGCTAGCTTCAGTTAATTACATATGGACTGATGATTTTTCTGTCCACTTCATCACTGGCTGACTCCCAAGTGGCAGTGAAATAAAGGTAGTTGATCAATTTAGCAGAACCAGGCCAAATATGGCCTACAGTACACTCCCTTGCACTAGTTTGTTTCTCTGTGACTATCAAATCTAATGACTTGTCATGACTTGCTAATTAAAAGGCTTCTGGTAGATGGAAAGGCTTTCCCGAAAACCTTCTGTCGTGACGTTGTATTAGTTAATGTGACGACTGTTGCTCATCGAATGATTACAAGTTTCTAATTGCGTGATTAACTGAATCAAGCAATTATTAACTCATTAACCTGGGGCACCATGGGAAAACTCGTTTTTATTGAGTGTTTATTTCCTAAATTAACTCAAAGAATATCAGAATATCGATTTTACAACAGCCGCTAATTAACCAGTTGCCTCTACCAATCTCGTTCTGAATGTTGTATAGCCCGTGAATCTACACGGACCCGGGTCTCACCAATGAATTCGTACCACACCAATCTTAGTTGAATATTTATTTACTCAAAAGCTAAAATTATGATAAAAGATACACATAGACGAAACACATTATAGGCTATTGATTAGAACTTAGTATAACGGGCCAACACACTCTAGCGCGTGTTACCCACAATGGGTAAGTCCTCAAACTTGCGTTGCGTTCTGGGTTCGTTGACTTTTTAGACCTTGCTGCAGCTGGGGTCATGTAGTCTTCCTGTAAATTCTATACTCACAGGTTTTATACCCTTGGGTCAGAAGTGCGCGTAACCGCCTTTAGGGCAATTCTCTGGGCGTACCAAGTTAATGAGGAAAGGTCTAGATTTTATTCAAATCCAATTTTAGACAACTAACTTAACATTTCATCTTCCCTAAAACATTCTCTTTGATTTGGATATTTTCCATACAACGTACAATGTATAAATATCAAACATATCCTAGGAAAACTCTTCACATTACAATGTTTTCGTAATAGCGTAATCTATTAACCTTTATTAACAAAACAAATATGACATACATTTTCATATTCCATCTATCTTCATGACCACCATTGTGGCTGATGGAAACCATTGTTCCAAAGTCCCTTTATTTCATTTTTAATGTTCTGAGACTGGTTCTCCATAGTAACAGGACAAAGGAATTTGTCTGTGGCTTGAGATTTACCAGGGGCGTGAGGGGTCATAAAACCCCCACATCTTCAGACCCCTAGATTTCTCCTCCTCTGTTGGGGTTGAGAGATAATCTGTAGGGTTGTGGTCTCCTGTAACCTGACCTGGTCAGGACAGTCATGACACTTCTCAGTTAAGTGTTAACTACAAAGTAACCTATTCTTACCTGGCAGAATGATATCATGATTATTTGCTTCAATCCAGTGGATATTTCATATGGCAAACTCTACAATCACGGGCGCTTCAAAAACAGTGTTAAACAACACCCTCTTGCGAGACAACACAGGTGCTCACTGGAATTAAATGGCAACAAAATAACTCTCAAATTTTTCCCAGACCTCAAATGTGGTCTTCTGATGAGGTTTAACCGTTGTTGTGGAATTAGAGCATCGAATTCATTTGTTTTTCTATGAACAAAGTGTG
Organism: Oncorhynchus gorbuscha; assembly: GCF_021184085.1. Lineage (NCBI taxonomy): Eukaryota > Metazoa > Chordata > Actinopteri > Salmoniformes > Salmonidae > Oncorhynchus > Oncorhynchus gorbuscha. The sequence continues at coordinate 30,384,379 of NC_060179.1, read as the reverse complement.
ATTTTGAAAACCAAAACCAAAAAGAAATGGGGGCCCTTGTCACGTCCTGACCTTAGTTCCTTTTGTATGTTTCTATTTTAGGTTGGTCAGGGCGTGAGTTGGGGTGGGAATTCTATGTTTTGTTCTTGTGTTTATATTTCTATGTGTTTGGCCTGGTATGGTTCCCAAACAGAGGCAGCTGTCAATCGTTGTCTCTGATTGAGAACCATACTTAGGTAGCCTGTTTTCCCACTCTTGTTTGTGGGTGGTTATTTTCCGTTTCAGTGTTTTTCACCATTCGGGACTGTTTCGGGTTTTTCTTTATTCGCTTGTTCGTTTGTTTCCTGTGTTCAGTGTAATGAAGATGACCAACACTTACCACGCTGCACATTGGTCCGCTATTTCCTACTCCTACTCAGAAGAGGAAGACGACAACCGTCACAGCCCTAAAATGGCCAATGATTATTGAGCTTTTCAAAATAATAGAAATGGGAAACTGATCGATCTGGCTAATCACCAGGTAAAAGAATGGATTTATGCTGTGTTCCTGTTTTTCATGCAATGTTCAAATCGCTCCCTATGGCACTGGGATGAAATGGAACAAACAGGCATGCACAGTTAGACTATTTATACAGCAGCAATGTGAACAAAAACACAACCTCAAAAATACCATACTCAGGTCACTCTCAAACAGTGGGACTCCACTCTGTTGTATTTGGACATTAGCATTGGCTTGACATCTACCTCTTAACTGTTTATCCTGGATGCGGAGGCACACGTTTTTTTTTTATCCACAGGTTCACCTGGAAGTAGATAAATGGCTTCATTGTAAAAAAGTACCAAAGTAATCCTTTAACAATCTACATATTATATTCATTTACAATGGGTGCCACAGAAATGACAGCACAGAGCGGAGACATCATTCATGTGGGGTTCCGGGCTGGAGCTCCACATTTAATCCTCCAGGTTCATCTGTATCCAAGTTATAAATTCAAACCGCTTTGCCACGCGTAAATAAACGACGTCAGATGATTTACTCTTGCTGCCAGGAGAGGACAGGGACAATTTCTCAACACCCCAGGACTTCAGAGAAAGTCTAAAAATCCATCCAAGCCTAAACTCACTGTTGGATTACGTCCGAGGTGAACGAATCACGACGTTTTGAGGAACTTTCTGTGTAAAGGCTCCATGACAAATAAATCAAGCCATCTCCTTCCCATTAATTCTGCAACTGGTAGAGGAGTGCCTCTGGGAGACTTAGAGGGAGGCAACCATTCACTCTGAAGGAAGGAGAGAGAATTGAGGCCTACTATAGCCCAGTCGGCAAACCTAAATAACCAGAATATCATGCTGTGCCAGAGAGCACAGGCTGTCCTAATAGCTGTACATTTATCACTGAGGAGAGAAGCGAAGTGTGTAATTACCATATCTAAAGGAGGGATGACAGGGTGGAGGCGTGTGTCTGCATCAAACGAGAGGGGAAGAAATATACATTCTATCACTTACACACTCTCTGAAGTAATCGGACTTGACACTCAACACCTGTGGGAGCCTAACACTTGACAACCAGCCCGTACGGATTGGAACCTTATACACCCATATAGAGATTTCGGGAGTGTAAAGTATCCAAGAGAGTATAATTACCTGAGTTTTATCTAGAGAAAAAGTGCCTACATAACAAAAGTGAGGGGAGAAAGTGGGAGAAAGACTCTCCATCTCTCCATCTCTCCCTGTTTCTCTCTGTCTCCCCCCCCCCTCTACTGCCTCCAATTAAAAACCACCTCCAGCTATGGTATAATGATGGTATGGGAGTTTGTATATCGGTCTTTTAGCTACATTCCCCCTCTAACTCACACATCCTTTGATCCCAATAGGTCTTCAAATGCCGCTGAAAAAACTAATTAAAATTCACTGTGTAGCCAGTTAGAAGTATATAACCACTTCACTATGGTGCAACGACAATGGCTGAAGATTCACACTGAGACAATGACTCAGACAATTATGCATGTCCCAAACTGAGTCTCTTGTAAGAGTCCTGGACTGTCAAGGCAGATGAACACAACAGCAAAACATACTTGAATGTACCTATTTCCTAATAGAAAAAGCCCTCGCACATCTGATTTTGCTTGTTGCAGGTACGTGGGAATCATTTGATGATACAGTATCTTCAACTGCTCTTGCCATAAAAATCACAAAAGCTCTGACGAAGGCCAACAGGCCGATTCACAAGATTACATAACTTAAAGTTTTGTTTCTACCTGGGGCTAACATGCTTTCTCTGTCCTGATCTTATCCACATTCTTATTGTGCCCACATTATAGCCGTTGCATATACAAATGTATCTCTTATCCGTCCACTGTGTCCACACTGTGTCAAGATATCCTGGTCCAAGGATGAAAATTAAGCTAGTCCGCTAGCCTGTGGCTAGTACTTTTCAGACTGGGCTAGTAATAATTGTCGTCTACTAGCCCGGGTGGCCAGTGCCCAAAATCCTTAAGTTCCATCCCTGTGACCTGTTCGCTCCATGTATGCATATTCTTTCAAAATTACATTTGTTTATTTACTTTAAGAGACATATTGATGCCACAAGTCAATCACGTCACCTGTCAATTATTTTAGAGGTGGGATAATGGTGATTTAAATGGTTTCACTGTCCCGATCTATTTACACTTCGAAGATATCCAGACACAATGTTTGTCTGACTAACTCCGGAAGTGGTCAGGAAGGTCTAATCACAATCAGACCACAATGTGTCTTCTAGTCGTCTACACCTGTCTAAAAACATGGGCACAATCAGAATGTGGACAAGATCAGGACAAAGAACGGATGTTAGAACCAGGTATTAACGAGGCTTAAGTGATACTGGAAAGAGCAAAGTCTCTCTAGATAGAGATTTGCTTCCCACAATGGACCAATGTTCTAGCATTGACTTCTGTGCTTAAACCAACGTCAATTTGGCAGAGAGGAAAGGGCGGAGTTCCAGAGCCCTGCCGTAAACATCCCCGGTAGCTAGCTAGATGGAGTTTGCGCCATGACATAAGCGTTACAAGCCTACAACCACTGTTTGGCTGTGGCTAAAATTAGCCTAGCTACAGTATCTGAATCTACGTTATGTGCCTCTGTCATGTTTTGCACATTTCCCAAATGAATTTCCCAAATTATATACTGTGTTTTTGGAACACTTCACATGTGATGATATTTCACATGTGGATTAAACAGGTGATGCCCTGCAATTAGTTGTTAGGATACACACAGTGCTTTCAACATACAGTTGAAGTTGGAAGTTTATACACTTAGAGAGTCATTAAAGTCATTGAAACTCTTTCTTCAACCACTCCACAAATTTCTTGTTAACAAACTATAGTTTTGGCAAGTCTGTTAGGACATCTACTTTGTGCATGACACAAGTAATTTTTCCAAAAATAGTTTACAAACAGATTATTTCACTTATAATTCACTGTATCACAATTCCAGTGGGTCAGAAGTGTACATACAGTAAATTGACTGTGTCTTTAAAAAGCTTGGAAAATTCCAGAAATGTATGTCATGGCTTTAGAAGCTTCTGATAGGCTAATTGACATAATTTGAGTCAATTGGAGGTGTACCTGTGGATGTATTTCAAGGCCTACCTTCAAACTCAGTGGCTCTTTGCTTGACATCATGGGAAAATCAATAGAAATCAGCCAAGACCTCAGAAAAACAATTGTAGACCTCCACAAGTCTGGTTCATCCTTGGGATCAATTTCCAAATGTGTGAAGGTACCACGTTCATCTGTACAAACAATAGTACGCAAGTATAAACACCATGGGACCACGCAGCCGTCATACCGCTCAAGAAGGAGACACGTTCTGTCTCCTAGAGATGAACGTACTTTGTAGCGAAAAGTGCAAATCAATCCCAAAACAACAGCAAAAGACTTTGTGAAGATGCTGGAGGACACAGGTACAAAAGTATCTATATCCACAGTAAAACAAGTCTTAACCTGAAAGGCCGCTCAGCAAGGTAGAAGCCATGGCTCCAAAACCGCCATAAAAAAAGCCAGACCAAGGTTTGCAACTGCACATGGGGACAAAGATCACACTTTTTGGAGAAATGTCCTCTGGTCTGATGAAACTGTTTGTCCATAATGATCATCGTTATGTTTGGAGGAAAAAGGGGGATGCTTGCAAGCCGAAGAACACCATCCCAACCGTGAAGCATGGGGGGGTGGGGGGCCGCATCATGTTGTGTGGGTGCATTCCTGCAGGAGGGACTGGTGCACTTCACAGAATAGAAAATAGAAAATTATGTGGATATATTGAAGCAACATCTCAAGACATCAGTCAGGAAGTTAAAGCTTGGTCGCAAATAGGTCTATCCAAAAGGACAATGACCAGAAGCATACTTCCAAAGTTGTGGCAAAAATGGCTTAAGGACAACAAAGTCTAGGTATTGGAGTGGCCATCACAAAGCCCTGACCTCAACCCTATAGAAAAATGTGTAGGCAGAACTGAAAAAGCATGTGCGAGCAAGGAGGCCTACAAACCTGACTCAGTTACACCAGCTCTGTCAGGAGGAATGGGCCAAAATTCACCCAATTTATTGTGGGAAGCTTGTGGAAGGCTACCCAAAACATTTGACCCAAGTTAAACAATTTAAAGGCAATGCTTCCAAATACTAATTGCGTGTATGTAAACTTCTGACTCTCTAGGAATGTGATGAAAGAAATTCAAGCTGAAATAAATAATTCTCTCCACTATTATTCTGACATTTCACATTCTTAAAATAAAGTGGTGATCCTAACTGACCTAAAACAGGGAATTTTTACTAGGATTAAATGTCAGGAATTGTGAAAATCTGAGTTTAAATGTATTTGTCTAAAGTGTATGTAAACTTCCGACTTCAACTATACATTGTTATCAATGTGCATATTTGACAACATTGTGTATGTTTATTTATACAGTATTATTCAAATGTCCAATCCTCTTGCTACGTCACCATGTCTGTGTGAATAACTGATTACATCTGAAATCCTACACTTCGGACTTCAAAGTACCTCTCAGCTTTGTTAGACATACGCTCAAGAATAATTATAATATTTACCATAGGAATTCGGGAGGATTATTCAAACAGAATAATATGCCCCACCAATATTTTACAACTATACAGAAAACCCCTCAAATTGCTGAAATAAATAAATGAAATCAATTATGAGAATAGGTGGCACTCTTTTACCCAAGTGCAGAGATGTATTATAGGTACAGATTGTGTAGAGGACTTGTGTAGAGGACTTGAGAATAATACAGATTTTGTGGTGTAGCAGAAAGCTCAGTGCACCTAAAATCCAGATGTTTTTGAGTTCAAATCCCAGGTGGAGTCATTTTTTAGCTGAATAGCATACCACGTCCTTTAAAAACCTCAATACCATTAAATGTTTTACTTATAATGGTTTGGGTTGATTTTTGGAACATCTGGGAACATCACGTGTTGTCCTGACGACTGGCGACTGAGTCTTGAAAACATCCTACAGACATCCTAACATGGTCCTCACCCTTTAAAAAAATATATATTTTATTTATTTCACCTTTATTTAACCAGGTAGGCTAGTTGAGAACAGGTTCTCATTTGCAACTGCGACCTGGCCAAGATAAAGCATAGCAGTGTGAACAGACAACACAGAGTTACACATGGAGTAAACAATTAACAAGTCAATAACACAGAGAAAAAAGGGGAGTCTATATACAATGTGTGCAAAAGGCATGAGGAGGTAGGCGAATAATTACAATATTGCAGATTAACACTGGAGTGATAAATGATCAGATGATCATGTACAGGTAGAGATATTGGTGTGAAAAAGAGCAGAAAAGTAAATAAATAAAAACTGTGGGGATGAGGTAGGTGAAAATGGGTGTGCTATTTACCAATAGATTATGTACAGCTGCAGCGATCGGTTAGCTGCTCAGCTAGCTGATGTTTGAAGTTGGTGAGGGAGATAAAAGTCTCCAACTTCAGCGATTTTTGCAATTCATTCCAGTCACAGGCAGCAGAGTACTGGAACGAAAGGCGGCCGAATGAGGTGTTGGCTTTAGGGATGATCAATGAGATACACCTGCTGGAGCGCGTGCTACGGATGGGTGTTGCCATCGTGACCAGTGAGCTGAGATAAGGCGGAGCTTTGCCTAGCATGGCCTTGTAGATGACCTGAAGCCAGTGGGTCTGGCGACGAATATGTAGCGAGGGCCAGCCGACTAGAGCATACAAGTCGCAGTGGTGGGTAGTATAAGGTGCTTTAGTGACAAAACGGATGGCACTGTGATAAACTGCATCCAGTTTGCTGAGTAGAGTGTTGGTAGCAATTTTGTAGATGACGTCGCCGAAGTCGAGGATCGGTAGGATAGTCAGTTTTACTAGGGTAAGCTTGGCAGCGTGAGTGAAGGAGGCTTTGTTGCGGAATAGAAAGCCCACATGAATTTCACGTTTCACGTGATATCACGTGATGACGTGTGATCTTATGTGATAACATGTGATAACACGTAAAGCAACATGTGGCAACCATGTTATCACAAACTTCACATAAGATCACGATCAAGTTTGTGATATGGGACAACATGTAAAGCAACATGTGATAATTGTGTTATCCAAACTTCACTTAAGATCACGTGTGAACCTGAGATCACATGATCTTATGTGAAGTTTGTGATAACATGTTACAACATGTAAATGAACATGTGGTAACAATGAAACTACATGTGACAACATGTGAGCAATTGTGAAAACATGACCTTGTGAAGTAAATGTGAAGTAAATGTGACAACACGGGATGCAAAATGTCTATATGTGATAACAAGAAACTACACATGTGAAAACATGATGCCATGTGGTGTTCTTTTCCAAGTGACATTTCACGTGACATTTTTTTCAGAAACACATCATTTGTAGTGTTCTAAAAATACATTTTCACGTGTGAAATTTCACATTAAGTGTTCCAGAAACACGTTTACAAATGTAGAATTTCACATGTGAAATCATGTGATTTTCCACATGACATTTATTTTATTTACATTATAAAATGTTCCTGTTTCCTGTCATCACGGTTCACTGAAAGCCTAACCACAGCAAACACCTGCACAACCATTTCGACTTGCAATATGTTTTCCCATCCACCCTTCACTGTACATTTCAGTGTAAATTGTGATTACGTTTCCTACAGTACATGAACTTACAAGAACATTACCTCAGGTGCCATCTTGAGGAAACCCGATTTGCAGGCCTGTCTCTGCTCATCGAAATGTAATTAATGAAATAGTAATTCTATTTCAATGTTACTGTTCCTATAGCCTCATCATAATCCCCCAGGGTGCTGAGCTCAGGATATTAAATTAATGAATCAACCCTCAAACATCTGATACCTATACAGACCAGTATGAACATCTCCAAAGACAAGAGGCCAAGATGAAAAATACAGATGATAAATATCTACAATAACACTGACTTTCTCCTGACCTCTGGGTGCTGTATTGGTTCCAGGAGGGTCGCTTCCACTCCAGCACCCTATTCCCTATATAGTGCACTACTTTTGACCAAAGCCTTGTAAGGACCTACAGTATAGGCCCTGATCAAATGTAGTGCACTACATAGTGAACAGGGTGCCATTTTGGCCCAAAAAAAAGAGGCCTGTATTTCCCAGATCAACCAACTCATCCAGACCAGGAGAGATGGGAAGCAAAGACAGTGGCTCTCCTAGGTCAGAATGACTATGGAGGAAAAGCAGGACCGAAGTTAATCCTTAATGAACCAGTAAATTAAACGGGGAAACAGTCATTGATATTTCATGTAGCTGGCCTCCATTGACATTGCTTCCTCCTTGTTCTCTTGGTTTGATGTGCCAGTCAAGCACACATGTTCCGTTAAATAAACTACCTGTGCTGTATTAAAGGGATAGTTCAGCCAAATTACCCTGTAAGCAGTCTATGGACAAGGTAAGACAGCAATCCATGCCTTGCTTTTGTTTACCTGGACACTGTCTCCAAACGCTAACCACTATGCAGTTCAGTCATTTGGGTGAACTTTCCCTTTAAGGGGATTCCTTGGATGAGACAGCAAGAGGAAGGTAATATAAAGAGGAGGTACAGGACTGTAAATGCAGTTCCTCCCTATCTGATCTATCATTACATCATGAACACAGACGAGTCAAGTTTTGAATAGAAAACATACGGCATTAAAGGGGACCATTGAGAAACATTAAAGTTACTTTAGGGAGGACATCCTTGCCAACATTTGATGGTAGCTTGAGAGGCAGCAATTTCACACATCCAGCAATGATTAAAATATAAGAAGGCAACGGTATGAGAAGTAACCATTGTAGGCCTAAATCATTAATTCCCTGTTTAGCGGGCTCCGATATCCATAAAGTCATGTGCATATCTCGGATAGATGTAAAGGCAGAGAGCTCCTTCTGTAGCTCAGTTGGTAGAGCATGGCGCTTGTAACGCCAGGGTAGTGGGTTCGATCCCCGGGACCACCCATACGTAGAATGTATGCACACATGACTGTAAGTCGCTTTGAATAAAAGTGTCTGCTAAATGGCGTATATTATTATTATTATTACTCAGTGTATTACAAATGTTGAACTGGTATGAATGTAGAATTGGCTATAGGTTTCGACGGGGGATGGAGGAGAGATGCAGCACCTCCAGAATCTACAGTATAATTCTGACGAAGAGGAGTAGTAGGAAGGATCGGAGGACCAATGCGCAGCGTGGTAAGTGTCCATAACGATACTTTATTTACATGAACACTAAACTACAAAATAACAATGTGAAATACCGAAACAAACGAAACAGTCCCGTGTGGCACAAACACTGACAAGGAAAATAATCACCCACAACTCAAAAGTGAAACCAGGCTACCTAAGTATGGTTCTCAATCAGGGACAACAATATACAGCTGCCTCTGATTGAGAACCATACCAGGCCAAACACAGAAATCCCAAATCATAGAAAAAGGAACATAGACAACCCACCCAACTCACGCCCTGACCATACTAAACAAAAACATAACAAAAGAACTAAGGTCAGAACGTGACAATAATCAGATGAAATATTGAGCAGTGACTTTGAGTCTATTCCCACCATTCCTCAAAAGGATTTATGAACTGGGTGGTTCGAGCCCTGAATGCTGTTTGGCTGACAGCCGTGGTATATCAGACCGTATACCATAGGAATGACAAAACATGTATTTTTACTGCTCTAATTATGTTGGTAGCCAGTTTATAATAGTAATAAGGCATCTCGGAGGTTTGTGGTATATGGCCAATATACCCCGGCTAAGAGCTTTGCGTCGTGCCTAGGAACAGCCTTTATTGGCCATATACCACACACCCTCGTGCCTTATTGCTTAAGCATACAGTGTGTTCTCCTCCTCCTTTCACCTCATTTTCAAAGGGAAGAAGAAGAAGTCATTGGGGGAGAGAGATAAGTTGAGCAATGTTTTACATTGAGCATCACTCCGTCAATGGAATTATAGTATTATTTCTAACAAAAATATCTACATATACTTTAATATGTTGTGTATTCCTGGAAATAATCCAAATTCATGTAAACAGTACAGTTTTGAAAATATATCTTGTATGGGGTAAGTTGAGCCGTGGGACAGGGTAAGTTAAGCCGCCTGCACCTTTCTATACTAAATTAAATATTACCACCACCTTTTTAAAACCATGTCTATCTTTATTTCCCAAATATGACTCAACACAATCTATTTTTTTGGTATTTTAATAATTGTAAACATATTTTAACAGGTTTAACACCTAACAAACACTTTTTAAAACACTTTCAACATAGGCCAAACCTGTTGTTACCTCATATCCCAGTGATAATGCATTGCATTATGCCTGGGAAGAAAACACTTCAACCATTGGCTCATCTTACCCCATGGCCATTTGCTCAACATAACCCAAGACAAACATTTGGACTATATTAGCCCACACAACTACAAGGATGCACTTTCATGATAGGTTTCATATTGAAACTTATAGAGACCCCAACTGATGTAAAGAATCATAAAACCTCAAACACAATACATTCATTTGACTAAACACCACAAAACTATCCCCATTGTAGCACATTTGGCATTGTTGATTTCCAGCATAATTACTATCTGGATGATTAAGAGGATAAACAGAGCTTTAAGAACGGCATTACTGAATGTTTAGATATCTAGCAGAAAAGGTCAAATTATTATGGAGCCTGGTATGGAAACAAATTATTCAACGTATAAAAGCAGCCAATCTCGATCTCTGTGGAATACTTTTTGACCAATCACTGCACTACCACATGGGCATGGAGAGGTTAGGATAGGTCTCAGACAGAATATTTCTGTAACACCAATGTCAATCAAATAGAATACTTGGGAAGGTTAAACAATGGGGGGTGCAGAGAGAGTGGACACATTTTATTCTGTGTCCCAAATGGCATCCTAGAGGCCCTGGTTAAAAGTAATGCACTACAAAGGGAATATGATGCCATTTCGGATGATGAGCGAGTGAAGATGAGTAGCCTATGCAGTCAGTTACCTGTTGATATTTCCTGCCAGAGTAACTGGTGTCAATGCTTTTCTACTGAGACACTCACACTGAGAAGACCACTACCTCACTCTGGCTACTGTGATTTAACAGCAAGCGGCCCCGAATGAAAATCCACGAGGTGGCCCAAAGCCCGTCTGCTAGAAACAACATGATTAGCTACAGGAGAGAGAGTGGTTTCGTAAGCCAGGGGACCAGGAGCGTGGCCTTCCCTGGGAGAGTGAGTAGTGGCCTCGTCCCAGAGGTTGTCTGTAAACGAGAGGGCTAGAATCATCACTCTCTGCCCCGACTCACTCCTCCGGCCCATCAATCCGAAATAACCACAGCTAATCTTAAGGGGAAGCCTTTTGCAGGCCAAAGACTTTCTAGAATGTAATGACTTAAAAGCAGCAGAGTGTTCTTTGAGACTCAATCACACTCATTTAGAAAGGCTCACTTAGAGAGATGCAGCTGATGATAATTCATCCCGAGATGAATCGGAGATCCAGAAAGCGTCAGCATATGAGAAACAGGAGGGGAAGCAGCGGAGCATGCAACCACTGCCACTTATAGAGACTGGAGAGGCACGGCAAGCCGCAATCGGCCAAAGAGTTCTTCTGGAGCTACAGTAGAGGATGTGATTGTAAATAACAGGAAGACAGCCATGTCACTGAGTGCTCAAAACAAAAAGGAGGAAGAAAGGATCATGAAAGGATCATAGATGCAGACTGAGAAACAGTCAGGGGTTCAAGGTGGTTTTATCTATAGAATCTACCATGTATGCCTAGCGAGCAGCTACCTGGGGAGAGCGGACATATCGGTTTCCATTTAGGGGTACAGAACATGCCATTCCCTCGCAATAGATTTCCGCTGATGGCTGTAATAAAGTCTTTCAGATGACGAAAACCTGCAATCACCTTCTCTTCTTTCTCTCTCCACATACTCTTGTTCGGAATGTCTCAAGGACAAGGAGAGAGAGAGTGTGTGTGTGTGTGTGTGTGTGTGTGTGTGTGTGTGTGTGTGTGTGTGTGTGTGTGTGTGTGTGTGTGTGTGTGTGTGTGTGTGTGTGTGTGTGTGTGTGTGTGTGTGTGTGTGTGTGTGTGTGTGTGTGTGTGTGTGTGTGTGTGTGTGCGCGTGAGTGTGTGTGTGCGCGCGTGAGTGTGTGTGCGCACGTGAGTGTGTGTGTGCGCGTGAGTGTGTGTGTGCGCGTGAGTGTGTGTGTGCACGCGAGAAAGAGTGTTTGTTTGCACTTTATCATCCCCATTATCATAATGATGATGTAGGCAGAGCAGACTCTCCAAAATGCACATTAATTAAAGAAGCAGCTCCAGCCAAGGCTGACACTTCATGACAAAAGTCGAGGACCTTGGTGACTGAATAATCCTGAACAATCAGTATGCCAGTAGAGACAGAGAAACTGCCCTCAATATAAAACCCTGTGTAAGACCGACTGGCTCGGTGTGTCACAAACAGATTCTGAATGAAATTGATCAGTAAGCCCCTGACTGGCTCATTAAACTCTGAGACAGTCTCAGGGCTCTATTTTCTGAGGCAAAAATGTCAAACTCATGTTAGTTTGCAATTTTGTCATGTAAAAACGGACATACCTTTCTTTCTAAGAGTGTAGGTCCCCGTAAATGTATTTAGACATAGCCTACTTAAAACAAGTTGTTGTTTCATTTATTAGAATTTGATTAAAAGTATTCACTGTCTTTTAAGGTCCTGTCAATAGTGAATTTAATCTTGCTTATAGACAATGTCTGGCAGGTCCATGGCTCAGACATGACACATTTCACAGTAGGCCTGTAAGTAATTACCTGGCTTCAACAATTGTTATTTCCATATTGAAGCCGTGTAATTACTTAGAACTATGTGGACTGCAAACATTTTCAATATATCTAGCAAATGTGGGATAGGCCTACATTTTGTTACGTTGTTTCTGTAAGCTATTTAAACAAACTAGGCTATAACAGGCTAACATTCAAACATTCATTGGAGTTGATGACAATTCAATACATTGATGACAATTCAATACATTGATGACAATTCAATACATTGATGACAATTCAATACATTGATGACAATTCAATACATAAAATACACAACGTGAAGCAACCACATAGAGTATTTAGCCATGGAGCACGTTCTGTTTGGCCAGTGAGGGGTCAAGCCTTGACATACCTACAAACGTATTTATTCATCAAAACACAGGCCTTTCACGCCACTGCAAGCTATTGCACCCATAATTCTGGTTGTGAAAATAGCGCAAATATTTCAGAACCTGTAGCGTTACTGGTTTGTTCAAATAGAGCCCTCAATGTGGTGGAATTTTATGTAGGCACGTTGATTCAAATTCACGCTGACCGAATGGACTGCATATAGAGACTCTCACATTGTGACTTATTTGTCTCTCCCTAAGCCCTGTTGTATAATGACACGCCCAAACTAATCAGGCGCTAGGCAGCCCCATATGACACAGATGGGCCTCTTCATCACAGACTGCATCAGATTAAGGCTGGGATAACGTATACTCTCCCCCTCTCTCTCCCTCATCTAGGAGACCCTTCGTCAGAGCTTGGATCCTAATCAGGAGACCAAACGAGAACCACTCTGAGAATACATTCCAAATGGCACCCTGTTCTCTGGTCAAAAGTAGTGCAACACATATAGCGAATAGGAAATCCATTTGGAATGCATCCCCTGAGCCTTTGGAGTGATTGTGTGTTATATAAACTCTCCTTCTCCAAGGTATTTTTTTGATATATATAGACTTCCGGGTTGGAGCGAGCGGTCGCATCCGCACTTCGATCCGCAGGTAGTATAACTTTTCATTACATTTCATTATAGTACAACGGTTTGATTTGTCTAATCTTAGCAATTTCTTCTTAGCTAGCTACATAGCCGTCTTTGTATCAAAGATAATTGCGTAATTATCGTATTTCGTCGTCCTAACGTAGTCTACACTGCTATCTGCCCAGCAGCTAGCCAGCTAGCAAACGTCCACCGTCTACCGAATAGCAGCACTGTAGAAACTATTACACTCAACTGAACGACTTGATTAGTGTAGTGTTAGCTAGCTACATAGTTGTCTTTGCTGTCTTCGTATCCAAGATAATTGTGTAGTTTAGAGTGTGTAGTCTTAGAGTGATTATCTTAATTTACCGAGGTTAGCTAGCCAGCTATTTGTCGTCCTTAACGTAGGAGACACTGCTAGCTAGCCAACAGCTAGCCAACGTCTACCGAATAGAACTTCCGCACTCAACAACCCGGTCGCATTCCGCTTCGCTCCACAGGTAGTATCACATTTTCATTTCATTTCATTACAGTACAACGGTTTGATTTGTTTGATCGTAGCTAGCTACATAGCTAGCTTTGTATCAAAGATTTTCTAGGTTAGCTAGCCAGCTATTGTCGTTCTTTTAATGCAACGTAACGTAATCAACACTGCTAGCTAGCCAGCTAGCCCCCGAATAGCAGCACTGTAGAAACTATTACACTCAACGGAACGACTTGATTAGTGTAGTGTCAACAACGCAGCCACTGCCAGCTAGCCTACAAAGTCAACAACGCAGCCACTGCCAGCTAGCCTACTTCAGCAGTACTGTATCATTTTAATCATTTTAGTCAATAGGATTCTTGCTACGTAAGCTTAACTTTCTGAACATTCGAGACGTGTAGTCCACTTGTCATTCCAATCTCCTTTGCATTAGCGTAGCCTCTTCTGTAGCCTGTCAACTATGTGTCTGTCTATCCCTGTTCTCTCCTCTCTGCACAGACCATACAAACGCTCCACACCGCGTAGCCGCGGCCACCCTAATCTGGTGGTCCCAGTGCGCACGACCCATGTGGAGTTCCAGGTCTCCGGTAGCCTCTGGAACTGCCGATCTGCGGCCAACAAGGCAGAGTTCATCTCAGCCTATGCCTCCCTCCAGTCCCTCGACTTCTTGGCACTGACGGAAACATGGATCACCACAGATAACACTGCTACTCCTACTGCTCTCTCTTCGTCCGCCCACGTGTTCTCGCACACCCCGAGAGCTTCTGGTCAGCGGGGTGGTGGCACCGGGATCCTCATCTCTCCCAAGTGGTCATTCTCTCTTTCTCCCCTTACCCATCTGTCTATCGCCTCCTTTGAATTCCATGCTGTCACAGTTACCAGCCCTTTCAAGCTTCACATCCTTATCATTTATCGCCCTCCAGGTTCCCTCGGAGAGTTCATCAATGAGCTTGATGCCTTGATAAGCTCCTTTCCTGAGGACGGCTCACCTCTCACAGTTCTGGGCGACTTTAACCTCCCCACATCTACCTTTGACTCATTCCTCTCTGCCTCCTTCTTTCCACTCCTCTCCTCTTTTGACCTCATCCTCGCACCTTCCCCCCCTACTCACAAGGCAGGCAATATGCTCGACCTCGTCTTTACTAGATGCTGTTCTTCCACTAACCTCATTGCAACTCCCCTCCTAGTCTCCGACCACTACCTTGTATCCTTTTCCCTCTCGCTCTCATCCAACACTTCCCACACTGCCCCTACTCGGATGGTATCGCGCCGTCCCAACCTTCGCTCTATCTCCCCCGCTACTCTCTCCACTTCCATCCTATCATCTCTTCCCTCTGCTCAAACCTTCTCCAACCTATCTCCTGATTCTGCCTCCTCAACCCTCCTCTCCTCCCTTTCTGCATCCTTTGACTCTCTATGTCCCCTATCCTCCAGGCCGGCTCGGTCCTCCTCTCCCGCTCCGTGGCTCGACGACTCATTGCGAGCTCACAGAACAGGGCTCCGGGCAGCCGAGCGGAAATGGAGGAAAACTCGCCTCCCTGCGGACCTGGCATCCTTTCACTCCCTCATCTCTACATTTTCCTCCTCTGTCTCTGCTGCTAAAGCCACTTTCTACCACTCTAAATTCCAAGCATCTGCCTCTAACCCTAGGAAGCTCTTTGCCACCTTCTCCTCCCTCCTGAATCCCCCCCTCCTCCCTCTCTGCAGATGACTTCGTCAACCATTTTGAAAAGAAGGTCGACGACATCCGATCCTCGTTTGCTAAGTCAAACGACACCACTGGTTCTGCTCACACTGCCCTACCCTGTGCTCTGACCTCTTTCTCCCCTCTCTCTCCAGATGAAATCTCGCGTCTTGTGACGGCCGGCCACCCAACAACCTGCCCGCTTGACCCTATCCCCTCCTCTCTTCTCCAGACCATTTCCGGAGACCTTCTCCCTTACCTCACCTCGCTCATCAACTCATCCCTGATCGCTGGCTACGTCCCTTCCATCTTCAAGAGAGCGAGAGTTGCACCCCTTCTGAAAAAACCTACACTCGATCCCTCCGGTGTCAACAACTACAGACCAGTATCCCTTCTTTCTTTTCTCTCCAAAACTCTTGAACGTGCCGTCCTTGGCCAGCTCTCCCGCTATCTCTCTCAGAATGACCTTCTTGATCCAAATCAGTCAGGTTTCAAGACTAGTCATTCAACTGAGACTGCTCTTCTCTGTATCACGGAGGCGCTCCGCACTGCTAAAGCTAACTCTCTCTCCTCTGCTCTCATCCTTCTAGACCTATCGGCTGCCTTCGATACTGTGAACCATCAGATCCTCCTCTCCACCCTCTCCGAGTTGGGCATCTCCGGCGCGGCCCACGCTTGGATTGCGTCCTTCCTGACAGGTCGCTCCTACCAGGTGGCGTGGCGAGAATCTGTCTCCTCACCACGCGCTCTCACCACTGGTGTCCCCCAGGTCTCTGTTCTAGGCCCTCTCCTATTCTCGCTATACACCAAGTCACTTGGCTCTGTCATAACCTCACATGGTCTCTCCTATCATTGCTATGCAGACGACACACAATTAATCTTCTCCTTTCCCCCTTCTGATGACCAGGTGGTGAATCGCATCTCTGCATGTCTGGCAGACATATCAGTGTGGATGACGGATCACCACCTCAAGCTGAACCTCGGCAAGACGGAGCTGCTCTTCCTCCCGGGGAAGGACTGCCCGTTCCATGATCTCGCCATCACGGTTGACAACTCCATTGTGTCCTCCCCCAGAGCGCTAAGAACCTTGGCGTGATCCTGGACAACACCCTGTCGTTCTCAACTAACATCAAGGCGGTGGCCCGTTCCTGTAGGTTCATGCTCTACAACATTACATTTTACATTACGACCCTGCCTCACACAGGAAGCGGCGCAGGTCCTAATCCAGGCACTTGTCATCTCCCGTCTGGATTACTGCAACTCGCTGTTGGCTGGGCTCCCTGCCTGTGCCATTAAACCCCTACAACTCATCCAGAACGCCGCAGCCCGTCTGGTGTTCACCCTTCCCAAGTTCTCTCACGTCACCCCACTCCTCCGCTCTCTCCACTGGCTTCCAGTTGAAGCTCGCATCCGCTACAAGACCATGGTGCTTGCCTACGGAGCTGTGTTGGGAACGGCACCTCAGTACCTCCAGGCTCTGATCAGGCCCTACACCCAAACAAGGGCACTGCGTTCATCCACCTCTGGCCTGCTCGCCTCCCTACCACTGAGGAAGTACAGTTCCCGCTCAGCCCAGTCAAAACTGTTCGCTGCTCTGGCCCCCCCAATGGTGGAACAAACTCCCTCACGACGCCAGGACAGCGGAGTCAATCACCACCTTCCGGAGACACCTGAAACCCCAACTCTTTAAGGAATACCTAGGATAGGATAAAGTAATCCTTCTCACCCCCCCCTTAAAAGATTTAGATGCACTATTGTAAAGTGGCCAGTCGCTCTGGATAAGAGCGTCTGCTAAATGACTTAAATGTAATGTATGTAAATGTGACTCTCTATAATTCCTGGTGAATGGGCATTACTGTGTACTGCTTAAATGTAGGTAAGCAGAAATATCTCACCACTGTGAGGAGTCATACAGGAGTCATACAGAGAAGGTGTATTACTCTCTTGAGGAGAGAGTGTTTTTTCTTCAATGGCAAAGGTTTAGCACAGGGAAGGATTCCATTGCTTCGGAAGTATAACGATGCCCCAAGCACAACTCCCTCTTTGGCATGGACCTCTTGTTTGCTACTTTTTAATTCAGACGTTGGCAAGTGTGAGTGTGTACTCACAGAGAGTGTGTGACGGAGAGGGGTGTGAGGCTCGTAAATAATACCCTGTTGCATCATTAATGTGTTTTAAAAATCAACACCAGCTCTCTTTTCTTGGGTTTATATTAATGAAATCTCTCCACGAAGCCGAATGTAAACGAGACAGGCAACAGGAAAGAACACTTGCAACTTGCCAAGTGATGTCTTGTCATATATGGCAAGTATAACACAAACACAGGCTAAAAATGGCATCCAGTCCAAACAGCTTCACCATAGGCCTACGCTGTTTCCATGGCAGCAAGGAAACAGACTTAGAGCAGGCTATACTGTAAGACCCTGTCAAATTGTACAAGTGTGAGAAGGAACAGACATCAGTCAGTTAGGTACCTACTGTTGGTGATGGGGGATGGAGGATGGAGAATGGGGCTGCATGTTACTATGGATCCGTCATCACAGAGAACCTCACCATAAGCCCCCTGCCTGCCCAGGCAACAAGTGTATGTTTTTCCATTAGCACCTCACCTTGGACCAACAACAACCTATTTACAACCTATTATACAACAACCTATTTCCCCCCAGCAAACACAGACAATGATCTGCCTTACAGTATGTCTCATTACTCTTCCTGGTCCAATACAGAAGCTCTAATTATATCGCTCCAGATCATCAGACCGATGCTTCCCCAGATGAGAAGGTGCGGATAGATTGTGTGAAGGTCCGGTTTTACCTTTTGCACACTGTTTTTGGGACAGTATCTCAAGGCTTTAAAGCTGGAATCCTTAATGGTGAAACTGCCTTGTCCGTTTGCGAAGTTACAACAACAAAGACTGTTGTTACTGCAAACAATGAACACTGTATTTATTCCCCCCTCTGACATAATTTCACGTGCAATAGAACAGAAGCATACGTACCTGATGTGCCACACTCCCCCCGGCGACCCCCACCTCTGCTTCATCAACAAAACAAAATCATTAACAATGGCCATTGGCACTGTTTCCCCCTAATGTCTTTAAAGTACCGCTCCACTCTACAGACATTTTATTTTTACTCTGCTGGGCATGGTGTTTCATTTTTTTGGGTTGTCCACGCCATGCGGTGAAACAACAAATGACTGAGCTATATACAAAAGCTGAGTGGGTCATGCTAAAACAACCACAGGCTTTTGCAGGGACCTCAACTCGGGTGCCAGAAAAATCTCAGAAAGAACTAAATCTGTCTGGATGGATGATTGACTATATCTGTCACAGCTAGTCACGGGTATACAGAAGGAAATCTACAGTACAATGACTGTTCTCTCACATGGTTCTCTCACCCTTTTACCCAGACAGTGCCGACAGACTCAGAGCTCATAATATGTCTGTTTCTAGCAGGCATGACATGTTTACCCTCCTCCCCAAATCAAGAGAACAAAGCCCAAAGTAACAGCTCATCCTGCAGTGCCAGGTAGATGCCATCAGTTGGGGGCAGAGGTGGCATCCTGACAGTGGGCATTACTCTTACTAATAAGCCCTGTCAAAATGGGACAGCAAAAGATCCATCCTCAATCCTGCCCCTAGACATCAGTCCACCTTGAATGCCTAAAACAAGGATGATGTTGCCATGCTAATGCCACACGAAGGACAGTCCAAATTCCAGATCCATCTGTTATTTCTCAAAGTCAGAGGATGTATGAGGACATGATTGAGTTCTCACTGGCAGAGATGGAGCTGATTAGTTCCGATTAGAAGTCAAGAGACAAATTGTCTTGTGAGACATTGAGAAGTCATTGTGAATACATGGTTTGTGCACCGAGTTCCACTCAAATTGCTTTTGTTTCAGAGATATTACATCTCCCTCTCCCCAGTCAGAATTACAGGGGCATGTAATAATATTTTGGGGATGATAATTCCGCACCCGTTTCCACTCCCAATTTCAAGCCCACTCAAACAGATGCATTCTTCATTTCACTTGACTGCCTGACAGAATCAGTCTTTACTGTTTTTCAAAGATCAATAAACTATAGGGGACAGGTGATAAAGGAAGATAAAAAAAGATATATCTCCACCTAAAATGGGAGTCTGTACATTCAGGCTGCATCCCAAATAGCAACCTTTTCCCTGTATAGTACACTACTTTCGACCATACGGATCTGGTTAAAACCCACTGGGCATGTATTGTATTGTGGCGTGGAATCTACGTGGAAAATACATTGGATTTGACGGTGAAATTTCAACCACGGGATTATGTCTTCATGGTAACCAAAATTCAACATAGACACATGAACCTACTATAAAATATAAAACAATAGGCTGGACAGCACCTCCTACTGGAGAATTGATGTATAGCTACCCTTTGGTCTCCCATTCAGGGTTTCAACCAAGCCCAGTTTAGCTATGATATTTGTCATAATAAAATAGTTTTAATACACCACAGTATTGGAATACCTTAAAAAAACAAACGACACCTGGATTACCTGGTGCCGATAGGGCATGTCAAAACTCTGTTGTTAAATGAGTTTATGGGAGTGTGCAATTGTTTCAATTGACTATTATAACTTGTTGTAATAACCTGATGTAATGTACTTATAGCTGTCTTGTAGTTTTGATATTTTTGTTGTGTTGATGGAATTTTGGTCCTCGGGGCACCATTACAAATGAGACACTGGTCTCAATTGGGCTCCCCTGAATAAATTAAATAAATAATAAATGACCAATGTGCTATTGTGAGAATGACTGTAAAGAGATCTCCACTTAAAAACGAAATAGATTCACTGTTGCTATTGAAGTCATTCTAATGGGTAGGTTTAACAGAGTACAGAGTAATCACCAATGATGATATTTCAGACTATATAGCATTTGCAAAGTCATCACAAGCTATTGTTTAAATTCAACTCAGACTTTTTTTTAAATTGACAATATTTAGGGTTATAAGCTCTGGTTGATTTCAAATGTGATGATATTTAGTGATATGGAATTGTCATTGGTTGTCAGTGCAAACAAATATTAAAATTTGAAGGAGATGCATCTTGTTCTTGGATAGTTCCATCTGTGCCATAGACTTAGTCTGGCTTCCAGTTTGTCAACAAATTAATAATTGATATTTTGGAAAAAAGGAATTCGCCGCTGGTAAGGAGATCGCATAGCAGCATGTCGTCTAATATGTTTATTTTACTTTTAAATCATAAACATATTCCAGGACATGTCTCTCCTTTTCTTAAATAACTGGTTTAAATTATTCCCGCTACACAACAAATTGTCTCATTCAATAGCTAAGCATGCTCGAAAGTAAATAGACCAGTCGCCTTGACAGTACACGACAGTATAGACTGCAGTATTGCTGTGCGATAGGATTAGGAGTGCGACGTCATAGCTGAGCCTATTTCATTTCAGAGCCTATAGCCTAACAAGGCAGCCAGCAGGGGATACAAACACAATCATGTATTGATAAACAAAATATGGACCAACAATTCATCTTTGCATAGAAGTCTGGGCTGTAGCATGTACTGTACAAGCATTTCGCTACACTCGCATTAACATCTGCTAACCATGTGTATGTGACAAATAACATTTGATTTGATTTGATTTATTATCTATCCTATTGCCTAGTCACTTCATCCCTATTTACAGTGCCTTGCGAAAGTATTCGGCCCCCTTGAACGTTGCAAATCAAAAACTGAAAAATTGGGCGTGCAAAATTATTCAGACCCCTTAAGTTAATACTTTGTAGCGCCACCTTTTGCTGCGATTACAGCTGTAAGTCGCTTGGGGTATGTCTCTATCAGTTTTGCACATCGAGAGACTGAAATTTTTTCCCATTCCTCCTTGCAAAACAGCTCGAGCTCAGTGAGGTTGGATGGAGAGCATTTGTGAACAGCAGTTTTCAGTTCTTTCCACAGATTCTCGATTGGATTTAGGTCTTGACTTTGACTTGGCCATTCTAACACCTGGATATGTTTATTTTTGAACCATTCCATTGTAGATTTTGCTTTATGTTTTGGATCATTGTCTTGTTGCAGACTCCATCAGGTTTTCTTCCAGAATGGTCCTGTATTTGGCTGCATCCATCTTCCCATCAATTTTAACCATCTTCCCTGTCCCTGCTGAAGAAAAGCAGGCCCAAACTATGATGCTGCCACCACCATGTTTGACAGTGGGGATGGTGTGTTCAGGGTGATGAGCTGTGTTGCTTTTACGCCAAACATAACGTTTTGCATTGTTGCCAAAAAGTTCAATATTGGTTTCTTCTGACCAGAGCACCTTCTTCCACATGTTTGGTGTGTCTCCCAGGTGGCTTGTGGCAAACTTTAAACGACACGTTTTATGGATATCTTTAAGAAATGGCTTTCTTCTTGCCACACTTCCATAAAGGCCAGATTTGTGCAATATATGACTGATTGTTGTCCTATGGACAGAGTCTCCCACCTCAGCTGTAGATCTCTGCAGTTCATCCAGAGTGAACATGGGCCTCTTGGCTGCATCTCTGATCAGTCTTCTCCTTGTATGAGCTGAAAGTTTAGAGGGACGGCCAGGTCTTGGTAGATTTGCAGTGGTCTGATACTCCTTCCATTTCAATATTATTGCTTGCACAGTGCTCCTTGGGATGTTTAAAGCTTGGGAAATCGTTTTGTATCCAAATCCGGCTTTAAACTTTAAACACAACAGTATCTCAGACCTGCCTGGTGTGTTCCTTGTTCTTCATGATGCTCTCTGCGCTTTTAACGGACCTCTGAGACTATCACAGTGCAGGTGCATTTATACGGAGACTTGATTACACACAGGTGGATTGTATTTATCATCATTAGTCATTTAGGTCAACATTGGATCATTCAGAGATCCTCACTGAACTTCTGGAGAGAGTTTTCTGCACGGAAAGTAAAGGGGCTGAATAATTTTGCACGCCCAATTTTTCAGTTTTTGATTTGTTAAAAAAGTTTGAAATATCCAATAAATGTCGTTCCACTTCATGATTGTGTCCCACTTGTTGTTGATTCTTCACTAAAAAAATATAGTTTTATATCTTTATGTTTGAAGCCTGAAATGTGGCAAAGTTCAAGGGGGCCGAATACTTTCACAAGGCACTGTACTTATTTAACTAGGCAAGTCAGTTAAGAACAAATTCTTACTTACAACGACGGCATAGGAACAGTGATTTAACTGCCTTGTTCAGGGGCAGAAGACAGATTTTTACCTTTTCAGCTCAGGGATGTGATCTAGCAACCTTTCAGTTACTGGCCCAACCCTCTAACCACTAGGCTACCTGCCCCATATGTACATATAGCTCAATTACCTCCTACCCCTCTTATTTTTCTATCATTTAAAAAAAGCATTTCACTGTTACTCTACACCTGTTGTTTACGAAGCATGTGGGCAAATCAAATTTGATTTGATTTACTTTTAAATTAATCCAAAATACAATACATCTTGCAGAATGGCAGCCGGTGTTTGTCACTTGCTAGGAGGCATGCATTTTTAGTTTGGAAAAGTCACTGCAACATTCTGCCCACACCTAGACAGAAATGTGATCAAATTTGCCATGTAGGCTTTATTTTAGGAACTATCATGGCCGAGTTCCAACATCTCCAAATCATACATAAAATTAGGGCGCATTTGTTACTGTAAAAGGTGAATGGGGGGCGGTTTGCAGGCGGGGTTGTAGCGCTTGTTCATGACCGCACAAATGTAATATGGCTCTGATTTATCAATGAAAACATGGGTGTACGTTGCCTGCGACAGTTTGTTAAATCACAATCATTTGTAGCTCACGCAAATCCTAGAATCTCCACGTACGCCAGAATTTAGTGAGAAATGTGTGCACGGTTGATAAATGAGGCCCCTAGCCCTTGGAGTGACAGATCTCTAGAGCTCTGATAGACTAGGACAGAGGCAGAATGTTCAACAAAGTCTCCTATAAACCTCCTGCACTGTGGTTCTTAAGGCAACTCAGTTGCGTGGCGTGCATCTCCACTGAAAGATACACGTGCAGCAAGTTTTTCTGATCCACATAATTGCTGAACTGCACACACCCATTTGCAGCTTATTTGTTGTGAGAAACCACCAAGACTGAGCAATATTGAAATATCTCCTCTCGTTTAAAGTTGTCTGCGGGGCCGTACACAGAGATGGTGCTGCATCAGTGTCAACTCTCTTTTTTAGTTAGCGCTGATGGTGGTGCTACACCTGTAGGTTACATAGTCCTGAATTGCTTATGCATCGCTCAAGTTAATGTCGGTGTAAGGACACACTCTAGGGAAACGACAACCTTCTCTTACCTAAAGTTTCTTTCAATTAAGACACAACACTCCTAAAGCCTCTCAGTGCATTTAACACATTTCCCATAACATGATGTAACACGTGACACCTATAGGTTACATACCAGGCATATACAGTATAAGGTTGTACCTGTAGTGGTATAACTGTGGTAGACAAATGTTTCATTTTTATATGATTTTTTCCCCCGCTACAACACCTCAGCCTAGAGAGGAAAAGCATACCGTCAGCACCATGTACAGGGGAAATGTTGCCTGAGGACGTTAGTCGCTTATTGTGCTCCGAGGTCTAGTTGTGTAAGCAAATTCTCGGAAAATAACATTTAGCATCAAATCCTTTCAAACTGACAAAAGCAATTAATGATAAAGTCTGTCACGCCCTGGCCTTAGTATTTTGTGTTTTCTTTATTATTTTTGTTATGCAGGTGAATGAGGACCCAAAAGCGACTTGGCGAAAACAGAGTCTTTATTCCAGTAAAGGAAATAGGCAATACTCCTAGACAAATCGGAGCAGAAAACAAAACATAAAAAACTAATTCCACTCGTAGTGACGAGGACAGACTGGAGACTCGACCATAAACTGTAGGTTGCCTCGGGAAGGCACCGACCGTAGCAGACTCAGACACCTGCTCACACGCAGCATCTGAGGGAAACAAGACACGACAGGGCGAGACAAAGACACAGCACGGCGAACAATATACAAGGATCCGACAAGGACAGAAGTGGAAAACAAGGGGAGAAATAGGGACTCTAATCAGAAGACAAAATAGGGAACAGGTGTAAAAAGACTAAATGAGTGAGTTAGGAGAATGAGGAACAGCTGGGAGCAGGAACGGAACGATAGAGAGAGGAGAGAGAGGGAGGGGGAGAGAGAGGGATAGAAAAAGGGAACGAACCTAATAAGACCAGCAGGGGGAAACGAACAGAAGGGAAAGCATAATGACAAGACAATATATGACAAAACATGACAGTACCCCCCCACTCACCGAGCGCCTCCTGGCGCACTCGAGGAGGAACACTGGCGGCAACGGAGGAAATCATAGATCACAAACGGTCCAGCAAGTCCCGAGAAGGAACCCAACTCCTCTCCTCAGGACCGTAACGGAAAACGATAAAAAAGGGAAACTAGGGTACTACTCTAAAAAAAAATGAGACACGGGTAGAGAACTGAAAGCTTTAGAGCAAACAGGACCAAACAGGCCAGGAGAGTAACAACTAGGGACAGACTGAGACACAGCAAGGGCAGGAACAAGAACAGGAGAGATGCGGTGGCAGGGAACAGACCCAGCAAGACCAGGAGCAGAAGCAGAAAAAAAAATTACCAGACTTATTCTGCGCGCAGTCCGAACACGCAGCCACGAAACGGCGCGTGTCACGCTCCTGAGTAGGCCACCAAAACCGCTGGCGAATAGAAGCAAGCGTACCCCGAACGCCGGGGTGGCCAGCTAACTTGGCAGAGTGCGCCCACTGAAGAACAGCCAGACGAGTAGAGACAGGAACGAAAAGAAGGTTACTAGGACAAGCGCGCGGCGACGGAGTGTGAGTGAGTGCTTGCTTAACCTGTCTCTCAATACCCCAGACAGTCAACCCGACAACACGCCCAACAGGAAGGATCCCCCTCGGGATCGGTAAAAGCCACAGAAGAACTAAAGAGACGGAATAAAGCATGAGGCTTGGTGTTCTTAGTACCCGGGCAATAAGAAATAACGAACTTGAAACGAGCGAAAAACAATGCCCAACGAGCATGACGCGCATTCAGTCGTTTGGCAGAACGGATGTACTCAAGGTTCCTTTGGTCAGTCCAAACGACAAAAGGAACGGTCGCCCCCTCCAACCACTGTCGCCATTTGCCTAGGGCTAAACGGATGGCGAGCAGTTCGCGGTTAGCCACATCATAGTTACGTTCCGACGGTGACAGGCGATGAGAAAAATACGCACAAGGGTGGACCCCATCGTCAGTATCGGAGCGCTGGGACAGAATGGCTCCCACGCCCACCCCCGACGCGTCAACCTCAACAATAAACTGTTTAGTGACGTCAGGTGCAACAAGGATAGGAGCGGATGCAAAACGCTTCTTGAGGAGATCAGAACAACAATCATACGACCGGTGAGGAGGAAGGGAGTTGGCTCTGGACCGACTGAAGACCGAGCGCAGATCATGATATTCCTCCGGCACTCCTGTCAAATCACCAGGTTCCTCCTGAGAAGAGGGGACAGAAGAAACAGGAGGGATAGCAGACATTAAACACTTCACATGACAAGAAACGTTCCAGGATAGGATAGAATTACTAGACCAATCAAAAGAAGGATTATGACACACTAGCCAGGGATGACCCAAAACAACAGGTGTAAAAGGTGAACAAAAAATCAAAAAAGAAATGGTCTCACTATGGTTACCAGATACAGTGAGGGTTAAAGGTAGTGTTTCACATAATATACTGGGGAGAGGACTACCATCCAAGGCAAACATGACCGTGGGCTCCCTAACTGTCTGAGAGGAATGTCATGTTCCCGAGCCCAGGCTTCGTCCATAAAACAGCCCTCCGCCCCAGAGTCTATTAATGCACTGCAGGAAGCTGCCGATCCGGTCCAGCGTAGATGGACCGGTAAGGTAGTACAGGTACTTGACGGAGAGGACCGTCTAGTAGCGCTTATCAGTCGCCCTCCGCTTACTGATGAGCTCTGGCCTTTAACTGGACATGAAATGACAAAATGACCAGCGGAACCGCAATAGAGACAGAGGCGGTTGGTGATTCTCCGTTCCCTCTCCTTAGTCGAAATGCGAATACCCCCCAGCTGCATGGGCTCAACGCCAGAGTCAGTGGGGAAAGATGGTAGTGTCGGAGAGAGGGGAGACACAGTTAACGCGAGCTCTCTTCTATGAGCTCGGTGATGAAGATCTACCCGTCGTTCAATGCGAATAGCGAGTTCAATCAAAGAATCCACGCTGGATGGAACCTCCCGAGAGAGAATCTCATCCTTAACCTCAGCGTGGAGTCCCTCCAGAAAACGAGCGAGCAACGCCGGCTCGTTCCAGTTACTGGAGGCAGCAAGAGTGCGAAACTCTATAGAGTAATCCGTTATGGATCGATTACCTTGACATAGGGAAGTCAGGGACCAGGAAGCTTCTTTCCCAAAAACTGAACGATCAAAAACCCTTATCATCTCCTCTTTAAAGTTCAGATAATCGTTAGTACACTCAGCGCTTGCCTCCCAGATAGCTGTGCCCCACTGCCGAGCCCGACCAGTAAGGAGTGATATGACGTAGGCAATCCGAGCTCTCTCTCTTGAGTATGTGTTGGGTTGGAGAGAGAACACTATATCACACTGGGTGAGAAAGGAGCGGCACTCAGTGGGCTGCCCAGAATAACATGGTGGGTTATTAACCCTAGGTTCCGGAGGCTCGGAAGACCCGGAAGTAGCTGGTGGCACGAGACGAAGACTCTGATACTGTCCTGAGAGGTCGGAGACCTGAGCGGCCAGGGTCTCAACGGCATGCCGAGCAGCAGACAATTCCTGCTCGTGTCTGCCGAGCATCGCTCCCTGGAACTCGAGAGTAGAGTAGAGAGAATCCATAGTCGCTGAGTCCATTCTTGGTCGGATCCTTCTGTTATGCAGGTGAATGAGGACCCAAAAGCGACTTGGCGAAAACAGAGTCTTTATTCCAGTAAAGGAAATAGGCAATACTCCTAGACAAATCGGAGCAGAAAACAAAACATAAAAAACTAATTCCACTCGTAGTGACGAGGACAGACTGGAGACCATAAACTGTAGGTTGCCTCGGGAAGGCACCGACCGTAGCAGACTCAGACACCTGCTCACACGCAGCATCTGAGGGAAACAAGACACGACAGGGCGAGACAAAGACACAGCACGGCGAACAATATACAAGGATCCGACAAGGACAGAAGTGGAAAACAAGGGGAGAAATAGGGACTCTAATCAGAAGACAAAATAGGGAACAGGTGTAAAAAGACTAAATGAGTGAGTTAGGAGAATGAGGAACAGCTGGGAGCAGGAACGGAACGATAGAGAGAGGAGAGAGAGGGAGGGGGAGAGAGAGGGATAGAAAAAGGGAACGAACCTAATAAGACCAGCAGGGGGAAACGAACAGAAGGGAAAGCATAATGACAAGACAATATATGACAAAACATGACAATTTTGGTCAGGCCAGGGTGTGACATGGGTGATTTATGTGTCTTGTCTTGTTTAGGGGTTTATTAGATTAATGGGGTTGTGTGTAGTATAGTAGTCTAGGAAAGTCTATGGTTGCCTGGAGTGGTTCTCAATCAGAAGCAGGTGTTTATCGTTGTCTCTAATTGGGAACCATATTTAGGCAGCCATATGCTTTGAGCATTTCGTGGGTGATTGTTCCTGTCTCTGTGTTTGTTTGCACCAGATAGGGTTGTTTTGGTTTTTCATGTTTATTGTTTTTGTATATTGTTCATATTATCATCTTCATTAAAGATGTATTAAGATAACCACGCTGCATTTTGGTCCTCCTCTCTTTCGACGGAAGAAAACCGTAACAAAGTCTAGTTTACTATTGCTCAAGTCGGCCTACATAACATCATCCATAATGCTTTCATCTGTGCTTCCACTGGGGGCAGTCAGACCATATTCCGAGCCCAATGGACAAATAGACAAAGACCTTGTACTGTGGTATTTCACCCGTTAACACAATGATTGAACCGGTAATGCCTCTGGATGACTCCAGCTCTTCATCAGCTCTTTTATTCACGATTAAGAGGGCTGTGTAGCACGTCTGTGGGGGTAGAGACATAGAGAGTCGTAGAGTCGACACAAGCAGCTAGCAGACACAGGCTTTATATTAATGGTCAGTGTGGCTGGCAGCCAGGCACGCAAGCCACTAATGAGTGCTGTATCCCTCCCCTCAGTCCAGCCTGGCCTCAGAGCCATACGAAACATACTTTATGTATTTCTGACCACCTCCAATATATATGATACCTACTAATGGTCTAGTTACTTTAGACAGAAACTAAAGTAGGGAGGTTGGTCGGGGAGGATGGGTAGGCGTCTTTCACAGCCATCTTATTCTACACTTAACCCATTTCACCTAACTTACTACATAAATTCACCTAACCTTTGTTGTTTTAATTAACCTAATGTAACGCAACATTCCATACTAAATGGCATAACAGATTATAGTACAGAATACTATGAATTGCCATGAGACCACGTTGCTCGGTCTGACAGCAAAGCTCTGGGTGACATTTAATAAGCCCTTCTCTAAAACGCCTCTGGTAATTAACAGAGCATTATCAATCAATCCCAACTCACTTAAAACAATATTTAACCCTTAATACATGAAAGGAGGAGGGAAACAGGGATACGGTCTGGTCAATGGTTCGATATTCATTGTGAGGGCAACGGACACATTTGGGCTCAGTTCAATGCTTTAAGAAAATACTTGCCCAGAGCTGAAAGAATATCAGACTTTCAGACAGCCTCAACATGAGTTATCAACGTTGCAACCCTATCACTCCATGAGTCAATTACTTTCCGTACTGATGCCTTCCAGCCTTGGCATCTGGACATTTATGTAAAAAACAAAATGTTAAATGATTGGTGCTGTAATCAGAGTCCCATTCACGAGAACAGCAGGTGCCACAGTTATACAGTAGTACAGAGAACATGCCAATACCAGTGGAGGCTCCTCAGAGGAGGAAGGGGAGGACCATCCTCAGCGAATTTCATAATAATAAAATGGTGAAACATTAAAGTTATCCTTTTTAGATAAAAATGTACTAAATATATTCACGTCACCAAATAATTGATTAAAACATACTGTTTTGCAATGAAGGTCTACAGTAGCATCAACAGCACTCTGTAGGGTAACAATGCTGTAGCCGGAGGACAGCTAGTTTCTGTCTTCCTCTAAGAACATTGACTTCAACACAAAACCTAGGAGGCTCGTGGCTCTCACACCCTTCCATAGACTTACACAGTAACTATGACAACTTCCAGAGGATGTCCTCCATCCAATCAGAGTTCTTCAAGCATGAACTGGGATGTTGTCCACCCAATCAAAGGGTCAGAGAATGAATGAAGTACTGGAAGCATAAGCTAGCAGTGCAGCGCATAAAATGTGGTGAGTAGAAGACAAAGAGAGAGAAAGACAATAGTTGAACACATTTTTGAACAAATACATATACATAAATGTAACCAAAAGCTGACCTTGACTGTTGGATGTGGATGGATTTGGGTCCTAATGTCAGGGAACATTGGGGCTTATTGCTAGTTTGTCCCCTTCTAGGCTAATTTATCTCATCAAGATTTGCCCAGTAAAGCTGTTTGTGACTGTTTGAGAACATCACCGCTTCATATCACCTATGAAGTGGATAATTACAGTAGCCAATCATATCAGCAGAATGCCTCTAAACTGCTTGCTAACTGTACACTACTACATGATAGTAGCGGGTTTACTAATATGTTAGTTCTAGTAGCTATGTTGACTTGACGTTAGCTAATAGGGTGACAACGAGGTAGGCTGTGTTTAGCGGTTATCATATGAATGTTTGTCTTGGAAAGTTTTTTTCACCTGGTCACAGACAACTGATGTGTTGTGCCCTGAAGTCCACAAATGAAGGGAAAAGGTGAGAGGAGGAGAGCGCATAGATGCGAGAAGGAGTTATACAAAGATCAAAGGGATCATGCTGTTTAAATGTGTCTACATTGAAAGTGAACTGAGTTTGTGTGTAATCAGGGGTGTATTCAATCCACCGATTCTGTTTCTTAAATGGAAGCAAACAGAACAAAACTGGGATAAACATACCTGAATTTGTCCAATAAAAACAATTGTTTGCAACTGTTGGACTAATGATTATACCCTGGATCAGCTAGACGCAGGCAAGAGTGTGTAAAGCGGCCTTAAATGTGTCAATGTCTGTCACCTTGATTACACAAATATCTCTCGACCTGTGCACCTACGTTGTAAACTGTCATTCATAGGATAGGTTGTAGCAACCTTATGATAGGTATAGAGAAAATTTGAGTATCATGTAGTAGACTAAGCCTATCAATGTTACGTTGAGCTGGGTGAATGAAATATGAATGACAATCATTCAATGTGCTGTAATAGACATAAGGCCATGCTCATAAAAAAAATATTATAATAATCTTCTTCCCTCATCCCAAATGGCACCGACCACCACTGCAAAACACTCATTCTGGTTCTAATTGGCACTCCATTGTGAGGCACTCTGCTGATATGATTGGCTACTGTAATTTTCCACTTCATGAATGATATCTACTATCTAGTGACAATTGAGACAATTATGTAACAAACTACAGAGACATGCAGACCCATTCAAGACCCAAAGTCTCCACCAGATCATGTCCTTGGTGGACAGTGTCCTTTCAAGCCTATGCCTCTGTTGAAATCATATTACACATCTCTAACAGGGTCCCTCACAAGTGGAACACAATAAACCCTTCTTATCAGCCACAAACAGCGGTGATGTTCTCTGTCTTTGGTCACACGCAGCTTTACTGGGCAAATCTTTATGAGCTAAATTAGCCTAGAAGGGGATAAACTAGCAATAAGTCCCAATGGTCCCCTGACATTAGGACCCAAATCCATCATCCATCCACATCCAACAGCTCAGTTAACTGGAGCTCTTCTCACATCAATTTGCCAAGCTGCTCTCTCAAAATTGCCCTCAGACAATTTCCGCTACATCCTACCTCCTGGTGGGGATGCAATGGAGAGTTGAATACTAAGACAGTTAGATTCAGCCGCGGGGTTATTTTTGTTGGAGTGGATGGTCGGGAGTCCAGAACTGAATTATAATCATTTGTACACTGCAAATTGACCACAATTAAGCCCAAAAATAGATTGTATTTGAAAATAACAATAATGTCATACCTTGATCACATTGAGACACTATCACATAATATGTCTATTTATTTTATTTGTGGGAACTTTTGGCAGTGGTGTGAAGAAGAAAACAATACTTTAAAGTACTACTTTAGTTGCTTTTTGGGGGTATATTTACTTTATTATTTATATTTATATTTTTGACTACTTGAACTTTTCACTACATTCCTAAAGAAAATAATGAACTTTTTACTGCATACATTTTCCATGACACCCAAAAGTACTCATTTACATTTTGAATGCTTAGCATGAAAAATGTTCCAATTCACACACTTATCAAGAGAGAATTCCTGATCATCCCTACTACCTCTGATGTAGTGGACTCACTAAACCCAAATTATTTGTTTGAAAATGATGTCTGAATGTTGTGTGCACCGGGCTATCTGTAATAAGAAAATGTTTTTAAAATGATGCCGTCTGGTTTACTTAATATAAGGAATTGTAATTATATTTTAGCCATTACATTTACTTTTGATACTAAAGTATATTTGAAACCAAATACTTGTAGACTTTTACACAAGTATTTTACTGCGTGACTAACTTTTACTTGAGTCATTTTCTATTAATGTATCTTAATAACTTTTACTCAAGTATGACAAATGGGTACTTTTTCAACCATTTACTGTATATCTGTCACGAATATTACCGAAGGTGGCTCCCCTTCTTGTTCGGGTGGCGCTCGGCGGTCGTCGTCGCCGGTCTACTAGCTGCCACCGATCCTTTGTTCCGTGTTCGTTTGGTTTTGTCTAATTGGTTTCACCTGTGCATTGTTTGGTTGTTAGGGTGGGGTTATTTAAGTTCGTTTAGCCCGCTTCTGTATGTGCGGGCTTGTTCTTCTGTATTTGTGAGAGGTGTTAGTGTTTTGTTGGGTTTTCTCGCTGTCCTAGTATTTCACATAAGGGTACTATTTTGTTTTATAGTAACACCTGTGTTGGGTATACTATTTTGTTCCTGTGATTTTTTTTTGACATTAAAGCGTGTTTTTTCCCGCATCCTTTGCTCTCTGCGCCTGACTCCACACCCATTCACTCGTTGAGCGTTACAATACCCCATTTATAGAAAAAAGGTTCAAAGGCTAAAAGTATAGCAGACCTTTGTTAAGTGTCCTCCAGTAGTCCTCCCAATGTCATGCAAGTATGTTATGATTGAAAAGTATACCACAGGCACTTTTATTTAGCTCACAGAACTTCCGTCACATTTCATCTAGTCATTTACTTTAAAAAGGTTTACCACAGATTGACATCCTGCAATTCATTTACATTTTTGCAAGCTTCACAAGGGCACTTAATGGGAATGGTGTCACACCCTGATCTGTTTCACCTGTCTTTGTGCTTGTCTCCACCCCGCTCCAGGTGTCGCCCATTTGCCTTATTATCCCCTGTGTATTTATACCTATGTTCTCTGTTTGCCTGTTGACAGTTCATCTTGAATCTAGTGAAGCCTACGGTGATTCATCCTTTAAAAGTTGCAGCCTTCCCATACGGATACGGGAAGGTGATGAGTGGAAGACAACCGTCAACACTGCTAGCAGACACTATGAATACCTGGTGATGACATTCGGTTTGACCAATGCTCCTGCTGTGTTCCAGGCCCTTGTTAATGACGTTCCCCCTGGGATATGTTGAACCGGTTCGTGTTCTTCTACCTCAACGACATCCTCGCACAGCTCAAGAACACGTTCTCCAAGTCTGACAAGTCCTCCAGCGTCTCATGGAGAACCACCTGTTTGTCAAAGCCAAAAAATGTGAGTTCCATCGACCCACCATCTCATTCCTTGGATACATCATCGCTGCTGGGAATGTGCAGATGAATCCAAATTTGAGATTTTTGGTTCCAACGGCCGCTTCTTCGTGAGAAGCATAGTAGGTGAATGGACTATCTCCAGATGTGTGGTTCCCACTGTGAAGCACTGAGGAGGAGGTGTGATGGTGTTGGGGTGCTTTGTTGGTGATACTAACAGTGATTTTTTTTAGAATTCAAGGCACACTTAACCAGCATGGCTACCACAGCATTCTGCAGTGATATGCCATCCCATCTGGTTTGCGCTTAGTAGGACTACCATTTGCTTTTCAACAGGGCAATGACCCAACACACCTCCAGGCTGTGTAAGGGCTACTTGACCAAGGAGAGTGATGGTGTCATGTTTTGTCATTTATTATCTTGTCTTGTCCCTGTGCTTCCCATTCTATTCGTTTCCCTCTGCTGGTCTTATTAGGTTCTTTCCCTCTTTCTATCCCTCTCTCTCCCCCTCCCTCTCTCACTCTCTCGCTCTCTCTTCTCTCTATCGTTCCGTTCCTGCTCCCAGCTGTTCCTATTCCCCTAATCAATCATTTAGTCTTCCCACACCTGTTCCCGATCCTTTCCCCTGATTAGAGTCCCTATTTCTTCCTTTGTGTTCCGTTCCTGTCCTGTCGGTTCCTTGTTTAGAATTCACCGTGCTGTGATTGTGTATCGCCCTGTCGTGTCGTGTTTTCCTCAGATGCTGCGTGGTGAGCAGGTGTCTGAGTCTGTCTGGTTCGAGTGCCTTCCCGAGGCAACCTGCTGTTCACCTGCTGTTCAAGATCGAGTCTCCAGTTAGTCCTCGTCATTTCGAGTGAAAGTTGTGTTTTTTTTGTTTGTATTCACTTTACTGGATTAAAGACTCTGTTTTCGCCAAGTCGCTTTTGGGTCCTCTTTCACCAGCATGACAGAAGGAACCGACCAAGGAATGGACCCAGCGACTTCAGACGCTCGTTACACTGCCGTCGAGATCCAAGGAGCCATGCTCGGCAGACACGAGCAGGAATTGTCTGCTGCTCGCCATGCCGTGGAGAACCTGGCCGCTCAGGTTTCCGACCTCTCTGGACAGTTCCAGAGTCTACGTCTCGTGCCACCTGTTACTTCCTGGCCTGTCGAGCCTCCAGAACCTAGGGTTAATAACCCACCTTGCTACTCCGGGCAGCCCACTGAGTGCCGCTCCTTTCTCACGCAGTGTGAGATTGTGTTCTCTCTCCAACCCAACACATACTCTAGAGAGAGAGCTCGGGTTGCTTACGTCATTTCACTCCTTACTGGCCGGGCTCGAGAATGGGGCACAGCTATCTGGGAGGCAAGGGCTGATTGCTCTAACAAGTTCCAGAACTTTAAAGAGGAGATGATTCGGGTTTTTGACCGTTCAGTTTTTGGTAGGGAGGCTTCTAGGGCCCTGGCTTCCTTATGCCAAGGTGAACGGTCCATAACGGATTATTCTATTGAGTTTCGCACTCTTGCTGCCTCTAGTGAGTGGAACGAGCCGGCGCTGCTCGCTCGTTTTCTGGAGGGACTCCACGCAGTGGTTAAGGATGAGATTCTCTCCCGGGAGGTTCCTTCAGATGTGGACTCTTTGATTGCTCTCGCCATCCGCATAGAACGACGGGTAGATCTTCGTCACCGGGCTCGTGGAAGAGAGCTCGCATCAACGGTGTTTCCCTGCTCCGCATCGCAACCATCTCCCTCCTCTGGCTCAGAGTCTGAGCCCATGCAGCTGGGAGGGATTCGCATCTCGACTAAGGAGAGGGAACGGAGGATCACCAACCGCCTGTGCCTCTATTGCGGAGTTGCTGGACATTTTGTTAATTCATGTCCAGTAAAGGCCAGAGCTCATCTGTAAGCGGAGGGCTACAGGTGAGCGCAACTACTCAAGTCTCTCCATCAAAATCCTGTACTACTTTGTCGGTCCATCTACGCTGGACCGGTTCGGGTGCTACATGTAGTGCCTTGATAGACTCTGGGGCTGAGGGTTGTTTCATGGACGAAGCATGGGTTCGGAAACATGACATTCCTTTCAGAGAGTTAGATAAGCCTACGCCCATGTTCGCCTTAGATGGTAGTCATCTTCCCAGTATCAGATTTGAGACACTACCTTTAACCCTCACAGTATCTGGTAACCACAGTGAGACTATTTCTTTTTTGATTTTTCGTTCACCGTTTACACCTGTTGTTTTGGGTCATCCCTGGCTAGTATGTCATAATCCTTCTATTAATTGGTCTAGTAATTCTATCCTATCCTGGAACGTTTCTTGTCATGTGAAGTGTTTAATGTCTGCCATCCCTCCCGTTTCTTCTGTCCCTACTTCTCAGGAGGAACCTGGCGATTTGACAGGAGTGCCGGAGGAATATCATGATCTGCGCACGGTCTTCAGTCGGTCCCGAGCCAACTCCCTTCCTCCTCACCGGTCGTATGATTGTAGTATTGATCTCCTTCCGGGGACCACTCCTTCTCGGGGTAGACTATACTCTCTGTCGGCTCCCGAACGTAAGGCTCTCGAGGATTATTTGTCTGTGTCTCTTGACGCCGGTACCATAGTGCCTTCTTCCTCTCCGGCCGGGGCGGGGTTCTTTTTGTTAAGAAGAAGGACGGTACTCTGCGCCCCTGCGTGGATTATCGAGGGCTGAATGACATAACGGTTAAGAATCGTTATCCGCTTCCCCTTATGTCATCAGCCTTCGAGATTCTGCAGGGAGCCAGGTGCTTTACTAAGTTGGACCTTCGTAACGCTTACCATCTCGTGCGCATCAGAGAGGGGGACGAGTGGAAAACGGCGTTTAACACTCCGTTAGGGCATTTTGAGTACCGGGTTCTGCCGTTTGGTCTCGCCAATGCGCCAGCTGTTTTTCAGGCATTAGTTAATGATGTTCTGAGAGACATGCTGAACATCTTTGTTTTTGTCTATCTTGACGATATCCTGATTTTTTCTCCGTCACTCGAGATTCATGTTCAGCACGTTCGACGTGTCCTACAGCGCCTTTTAGAGAATTGTCTCTACGTAAAGTCTGAGAAGTGCTCTTTTCATGTCTCCTCCGTTACTTTTCTCGGTTCCGTTATTTCCGCTGAAGGCATTCAGATGGATTCCGCTAAGGTCCAAGCTGTCAGTGATTGGCCCGTTCCAAGGTCACGTGTCGAGTTGCAGCGCTTTTTAGGTTTCGCTAATTTCTATCGGCGTTTCATTCGTAATTTCGGTCAAGTTGCTGCCCCTCTCACAGCTCTTACTTCTGTCAAGACGTGTTTTAAGTGGTCCGGTTCCGCCCAGGGAGCTTTTGATCTTCTAAAAGAACGTTTTACGTCCGCTCCTATCCTCGTTACTCCTGACGTCACTAGACAATTCATTGTCGAGGTTGACGCTTCAGAGGTAGGCGTGGGAGCCATTCTATCCCAGCGCTTCCAGTCTGACGATAAGGTTCATCCTTGCGCTTATTTTTCTCATCGCCTGTCGCCATCTGAGCGCAACTATGATGTGGGTAACCGTGAACTGCTCGCCATCCGCTTAGCCCTAGGCGAATGGCGACAGTGGTTGGAGGGGGCGACCGTTCCTTTTGTCGTTTGGACAGACCATAAGAACCTTGAGTACATCCGTTCTGCCAAACGACTTAATGCCCGTCAAGCTCGTTGGGCGTTGTTTTTCGCTCGTTTCGAGTTTGTGATTTCTTACCGTCCGGGTAGCAAGAACACCAAGCCTGATGCCTTATCCCGTCTGTTTAGTTCTTCTGTGGCTTCTACTGATCCCGAGGGGATTCTTCCTTATGGGCGTGTTGTCGGGTTAACAGTCTGGGGAATTGAAAGACAGGTTAAGCAAGCACTCACGCACACTGCGTCGCCGCGCGCTTGTCCTAGTAACCTCCTTTTCGTTCCTGTTTCCACTCGTCTGGCTGTTCTTCAGTGGGCTCACTCTGCCAAGTTAGCTGGTCATCCCGGTGTTCGAGGCACTCTTGCGTCTATTCGCCAGCGCTTTTGGTGGCCGACTCAGGAGCGTGACACGCGCCGTTTCGTGGCTGCTTGTTCGGACTGCGCGCAGACTAAGTCGGGTAACTCTCCTCCTGCCGGTCGTCTCAGACCGCTCCCCATTCCTTCTCGACCATGGTCTCACATCGCCCTAGACTTCATTACCGGTCTGCCTTTGTCTGCGGGGAAGACTGTGATTCTTACGGTTGTCGATAGGTTCTCTAAGGCGGCACATTTCATTCCCCTCGCTAAACTTCCTTCCGCTAAGGAGACGGCACAAATCATTATCGAGAATGTATTCAGAATTCATGGCCTCCCGTTAGACGCCGTTTCAGACAGAGGCCCGCAATTCACGTCACAGTTTTGGAGGGAGTTCTGTCGTTTGATTGGTGCGTCCGTCAGTCTCTCTTCCGGGTTTCATCCCCAGTCTAACGGGCAAGCAGAGAGGGCCAATCAGACGATTGGTCGCATACTACGCAGCCTTTCTTTCAGAAACCCTGCGTCTTGGGCAGAACAGCTCCCCTGGGCAGAATACGCTCACAATTCGCTTCCTTCGTCTGCTACCGGGTTATCTCCATTTCAGAGTAGTCTGGGTTACCAGCCTCCTCTGTTCTCATCCCAGCTTGCCGAGTCCAGCGTTCCCTCCGCTCAAGCGTTTGTCCAACGTTGTGAGCGCACCTGGAGGAGGGTGAGGTCTGCACTTTGCCGTTACAGGGCACAGACTGTGAGACCCGCCAATAAACGCAGGATTAAGAGTCCAAGGTATTGTTGCGGCCAGAGAGTGTGGCTTTCCACTCGCAACCTTCCTCTTACGACAGCTTCTCGTAAGTTGACTCCGCGGTTCATTGGTCCGTTCCGTGTCTCCCAGGTCGTCAATCCTGTCGCTGTGCGACTGCTTCTTCCGCGACATCTTCGTCGCGTCCATCCTGTCTTCCATGTCTCCTGTGTTAAGCCCTTTCTTCGCACCCCGTTCGTCTTCCCTCCCCCCTCCCGTCCTTGTCGAGAGCGCACCTATTTACAAGGTACATAAGATCATGGACATGCGTTCTCGGGGACGGGGTCACCAATACTTAGTGGATTGGGAGGGTTACGGTCCTGAGGAGAGGAGTTGGGTTCCGTCTCGGGACGTGCTGGACCGTTCACTCATTGATGATTTCCTCCGTTGCCGCCAGGATTCCTCCTCGAGTGCGCCAGGAGGCGCTCGGTGAGTGGGGGGTACTGTCATGTTTTGTCATTTATTATCTTGTCTTGTCCCTGT
This sequence comes from Oncorhynchus gorbuscha, assembly GCF_021184085.1. Taxonomy (NCBI): domain Eukaryota; kingdom Metazoa; phylum Chordata; class Actinopteri; order Salmoniformes; family Salmonidae; genus Oncorhynchus; species Oncorhynchus gorbuscha. Next base: position 30,345,672 of record NC_060179.1, on the reverse strand, counting down.
GCTTCCCATTCTATTCGTTTCCCTCTGCTGGTCTTATTAGGTTCTTTCCCTCTTTCTATCCCTCTCTCTCCCCCTCCCTCTCTCACTCTCTCGCTCTCTCTTCTCTCTATCGTTCCGTTCCTGCTCCCAGCTGTTCCTATTCCCCTAATCAATCATTTAGTCTTCCCACACCTGTTCCCGATCCTTTCCCCTGATTAGAGTCCCTATTTCTTCCTTTGTGTTCCGTTCCTGTCCTGTCGGTTCCTTGTTTAGAATTCACCGTGCTGTGATTGTGTATCGCCCTGTCGTGTCGTGTTTTCCTCAGATGCTGCGTGGTGAGCAGGTGTCTGAGTCTGTCTGGTTCGAGTGCCTTCCCGAGGCAACCTGCTGTTCACCTGCTGTTCAAGATCGAGTCTCCAGTTAGTCCTCGTCATTTCGAGTGAAAGTTGTGTTTTTTTTGTTTGTATTCACTTTACTGGATTAAAGACTCTGTTTTCGCCAAGTCGCTTTTGGGTCCTCTTTCACCAGCATGACAGATGGAGTGCTGCGTCAGATGACCTGGCCTCCACAATCACCCGACCCCAACCCAATTGAGATGGTTTGGGATGAGTTGGACCGTAGAGTGAAGGAAAAAAACAGCCAACAAGTCCTCAGAATATGTAGGAACTGCTTCATGAAAAGCATTCCTCATGAATGTAGAAAATAGTACAAAAATAAAGAAAAACCCTTGAATGGGTAGCTGTAGTCAATGAACAGCATTCTCAAATAGGTATTCCTCTTATCCAGGTGGATGAGGGCTGTGTGGAGTGCAATTGAGATTGTGTCATCTATGGATCTGTTGGGGTGGTATGTACATTGGAGTGGGTCTAGGGCCCTCAAACTAAACTCTGGACCTCGAAGCCAGTTCCACTGCATTTTTGCATTGTTCACCTCTAATCAGAGACTGATTTATACATGAGACACCAGATGTGTGCAATTCATTATCAGGTAGAACAGAAAACCATCAGGTTCCGGACCTCGTAGGGTAAGAGTTGACTACCCCTGGTCTAGGGTGTCTGGGAGGTTGAAGTTGATGTCTTTCAAAGAACTTCATTATAGATGTGAGTGCTACAGGGCGGTACTCATTGTGGCAGGTAGCCTTAGAGTTCTTGGGAACAAGAATGATGGTGGTCAGCTTGAAACATTTGGGGTTACAGACAAGGAGAGGTTGTACAGGTGCAGTGATCTGTGAGCCTCCAGCTTCAGTGATTTTTGCAGTTCGTTCCAGTCATTGGCAGCAGAGAACTGGAAGGAAAGATGACCAAAGGAGGAATTGGCTTTGGAGGTGACCAGTGAGCTATACCTGCTGGAGCGTGTTCCACGAGTGGGTGCTGCTATGGTGACCAGTGAGCTGAGATAAGGCGGGGATTTACCTAGCAGAGACCACTGTAGCCAGTGGGTTTGGCGCCGGAGTATGAAGCGAGGGTCAACCAATGAGAGAGTACAGGTCGCAGTGGTGGGTAGTATATGTGGCTTTGGTGACAAAACAGATGGCACTGTGATAGACTGTATCCAATTTGTGTCGGAGGCTATTTTATAGATGACATCGGCCGAAGTCGAGGATTGGTAGGATGGTCAGTTTTACGAGGCTATGTTTGGCAGCATGAGTGAAGGATGCTTTGTTGCGATACAGGAAGCCGATTCTAGATTTAGTTTTGGATTGGAGATGCTTAATGCGAGTCTGGAAGGAGAGTTTACAGTCTAACCAGACACCTAGGTATTTGTAGTTGTCCACGTATTCTAAGTCAGATCCGTCCAGAGTAGTGATGCTGTACGGACGGGCAGGTGCGGGCAGTGATCGATTGAATGGCATGCATTTAGTTTTACTTGCATTTAAGAGCAGTTGGAGGCCACAGAAGGAGAGTTCTATGGCATTGAAGCTCGTCTGGAGGTTAGTTAACACAGTGTTCAACGAGGGGCCAGAAGTATTGGCAGTAGAATGGCCTTACTGAAGAGCTCAGTGACGTTCAATAACTTTCAACGTGGCACCGTCATAGGATAGAACCTTTCCAACAAGTCAGCCCTGCTAGAGCTTCCCCGGTCAACTGTAAGGGCTGTTATTGTGAAGTGGAAACGTCTAGGAGCGACAACGGCTCAGCCGCAAAGTAGTAGGCCACACAAGCTTACAGAACAGGACCGCTGAGTGCTGAAGCGAGTAGCGTGTAAAAATCAGCTGGCAGGACCTCCCGGGTGGCGCAGTGGTCTAAGGCACTGCATCGCAGTGCTAGCTGTGCCACCAGAGACTCTGGGTTTGAGCCCAGGCTCTGTCGCAGCCGGCCGTGACCGGGAGGTTGTTGGGGCGAAGCACAATTGGCCTAGCGTCGTCCATGTTAGGGAGGTTTTGGCCGGTAGGGATATCCTTTTTTAACTTTTTATTTTCTTTGAAATTTTAACCCCTTTTCTCCCCAATTTCGTGGTATCCAATTGTTAGTAGTTACTATCTTGACTCATCGCTACAACTCCCGTACGGGCTCGGGAGAGACGAAGGTCGAAAGCCATGCGTGTTCCGATACACAACCCAACCAAGCAGCACTGCTTCTTTAACACAGCGCACATCCAACCCGGAAGCCAGATGCACCAATGTCGGGGGAAACACTGTGCACCTGGCATCCTAGTTAGCGTGCACTGCGCCCGGCCCGCCACAGGAGTCGCTGGCCAAGCAACTGCACACAAGACTAAGATCATCATGCACAATGCCAAGCATCGGCTGGAGTGGTGTAAAGCCCACCGCCATTGGACTCTGGAGTGATGAATCACGCTTCACCATCTGGCAGTCCGACGGACAAATCTGGGTTTGGCGGATGCCAGGAGAACGCTACCAGCCCCAATGCTCTATGCATAGTCACTTACCTCAACTATCACCGCACATTGACTCGGAACCGGTGTCCCCTGTATATAGCCTCGTTATCGTTATGTAATTTTCTTGTGTTACCTTTTGATACATTATTTTTGCTTTAGTTTATTTAGTAAATATTTCCTTAACTCTATTTCCTGAACTGCATCTTTGGTTAAGGGCTTATAAGAATTTCACTGTAAGGTCTACACCTGTTGTATTTGGCGCATGTGACAAATAACATGTGATTTGATTTGAAAAGTTTAGTGGAGGTTGAATAATGGTCTGGGGCTGTTTTTTATGGTTCGGGCTAGGCCCCTTAGTTCCAGTGTAGGGAAATCTTAACGCTACAGCATACAATGACATTCTAGACGATTTTGTGCTTCCAACTTTGTGGCAACAGTTTGGGCAAGGCCCTTTCTTGTTCCATCATGACAATGCCCCCATGTACAAAGCGAGGTCCATACAGAAATGGTTTGTTGAGATCGGTGTGACCTGCCCTGCACAGAGCCCTGACCTCAACCCCATCGAGCACCTTTGGGATGAATTGGAACGCCAACCACGAGCCAGGCCTAATCAGTGCCCGACCTCACTAATGCTCTTGGGGCTGAATGGAAGCAAGTCCCCGCAGCAATGTTCCAACATCTAGTGGAAAGCCTTCCCAGAAAAGTGGAGGCTGTTACAGCAGCAAAGGGGCGGAACAACTCCATATGAATGCCCAAGATTTTGGAATGAGATGTTGGACGAGCAGGTGTCCACCTACTTTTGGCCAAGCAGTGTATTTGCTCCTACAACCTTAGACATACATTATTTTAATTCAAGATAATCCATAGGAGTTACTGCAGATGTATTACAGAATGTATGTAATGTACCTAGAAAAATAATTATGTTGGAAATGCAAAAAACAAAAAGGAACACTATTACGCAAGCTGCTGTCCTGTGACAAACTGAGACCATTTTGGGATAATGTCTGTGCTTTTATGTCATTGTGTTTAGGAATTTATCTCCACGATTATGTCTTTTGAGAAATGAAAATATTTGTGACCAATATCAAAGAAAGTTCTAGGTCTAATTGCTGCAAAACATTTTTTACATATACATCAATTGGAAAGCATCATACTCACTGTCAACCACGAACTGGAGGGCTGCAATACATTACATTCAATTAGATTCTGTGTTTTGTCAAATTAAGCAAAGAAAATACATGTTTGATCTGGAAATCTGGAATCTGGAAACCTACCGTGTCTGACCTTACTAATGTTCTTGTGGATGAATGGAACCAAGTCTCCGCAGCAATGTTCCAACAGGGGGGACCAACTGATTTTGGAATGAGACGTTCGACTTGCAGGTGTCCACATACTTTTGGCTATGTAGTGTATTTAGCTTTCAGAGGAGTGTTTTATGAGCTTCTGTTAGAGTGATTCTCTGGTACTTTTGTGTACTTTTTAGCCAGTGGTTCTGAAATTAGGACTCACGAGACAAAAGTGGTCCCTGAAAATTGTGTACCACATCACATATGTACAGATATGTACACCATGTATTTTCTCTCCGTGTGTGTGTCTTGCTAGCTGTCATTGAAATGGCGAGGGGCTGAAGCTCATAGGCTAGAACACAAATTGCTACTGGGCTGTCCCATGTGGGGGAAATGTATGGGAAAATGGTGTAGAACAGCATCTAGAAAAACAGTTGCTTTCAAACTATGGATTTGTGTGGCTGATTGAGGTAAAATAATAATTATGCTCGTAGATTATACATGTACACTGCTCAAAAAAAGGGAACACTAAAATAACACATCCTGGATCTGAATGAATGAAATATTCTTATTAAATAATTTTTTCTTGACAGTGTTGAATGTGCTGACAACAAAATCACACAAAAATTATCAATGGAAATCAAATTTATCAACCCATGGAGGTCTGGATTTGGAGTCACACTCAAAATTAAAGTGGAAAACCACACTACAGGCTGATCCAACTTTGATGCAATGTCCTTAAAACAAGTAAAATTGAGGCTCAGTAGTGTGTGCGGCCCCCACGTGCCTGTATGACCTCCCTACAATGCCTGGGCATGCTCCTCCCAGACCTGGACTAAAGCATCCACCAACTCCTGGACAGTCTGTGGTGCAACGTGGCGTTGGTGGATGGAGCGAGACATGATGTCCCAGATGTGCTCAATTGGATTCAGGTCTGGGGAACGGGCGGGTCAGTCCATAGCATCAATGCCATCCTCTTGCAGGAACTGCAGACACACTCCAGCCACATGAGGTCTAGCATTGTCTTGCATTAGGAGGAACCCAGGGCCAACCGCACCAGCATATGGTCTCACAAGGGGTCTGAGGATCTCATCTCGGTACCTAATGGCAGTCAGGCTACCTCTGGTGAGCACATGGAGGGCTGTGCGACCCCCCCCACGCACCATGACTGACCCACCGCCAAACCGGTCATGCTAGAGGACGTTGCAGGCAGCAGAACGTTCTCCACGGCGTCTCCAGAATCTGTCACGTCTGTCACATGTGCCCAGTGTGAACCTGCTTTCATCTGTGAAGAGCACAGGGCGCCAGTGGCGAATTTGCCAATCTTGGTGTTCTCTGGCAAATGCCAAACATCCTGCACGGTGTTGGACTGTAAGCACAACCCCCACCTGTGGACGTACCGTTTGTGGCCTGCTGGAGGTCATTTTGCAGGGCTCTGGCAGTGCTCCTCCTGCTCCTCCTTGCACAAAGGCGGAGGTAGTGGTCCTGCTGCTGGGTTGTTGCCCTCCTACGGCCTCCTCCACGTCTCCACGTCTCCTGATGTACTGGCCTGTCTCCTGGTAGCGCCTCCATGCTCTGGACACTACGCTGACAGACACAGCAAACCTTCTTGCCACAGCTCGCATTGATGTGCCATCCTGGATGAGCTGCACTACCTGAGCCACTTGTGTAGGTTGTAGACTCCGTCTCATGCTACCACTAGAGTGAAAGCACCGCCAGCATTCAAAAGTGACCAAAACATCAGCCAGGAAGCATAGGAACTGAGAAGTGGTCTGTGGTCACCCCCTGCAGAACCACTCCTTTATTGGGGGTGTCTTGCTAATTGCCTATCATTTCCACCTGTTGTCAATTCCATTTGCACAACAGCATGTGAAATTTATTGTCAATCAGTGTTGCTTCCTAAGTGGACAGTTTGATTTCACAGAAGTGTGATTGACTTGGAGTTACATTGTGTTGTTTAAGTGTTCCCTTTATTTTGTTGAGCAGTGTATGAACTACACATTGACACATCCAGTGGGAGGTTTAAAAAATACTTATTAGTCGTCAAAGTTCCGGAGCATGTCTTTAACTAGGATCCAATTCACCTCTTCTGCTGCTGAACCTTGGCAGTTGGCATCCCTCAAGGCCTGAGAGGTGTGCTTTGGATCAGGAAGCAGCACTTCTCTAGGCAATTTCTTCACCCGTTTCTATTTTGCCAGGGCAGGATCTTTCCATTTAGGAGATGATGTTTGTCTAACAGCCACTCTTGTTACAACAATAGTTGTGTGTTATTTCTGGACCCTAACACTGGACACAGTTTAGATAAGATCCGTAGGCATCGAATAGCTCTTACTGTTGTGCGAACCCACTTTATTCTCAAATTGGTTATTAACAGTGACTCCCTGGTCTCATGTTGCACAGAGTAACAAAGAGACTAAAGGGGCATTTAAACTGGCTGGTCAGTCATGTTGCCCCATTTGAAAGCGATTGAAATCAACAGCTCAGATGTTTTGAGGTAAATACCCATGGAAGTAAAAACCTAAGCCTTTGACTCGCAGGCTACCGAGGGACAACAGAAAGACTATTGATGGAAGGAACGTGTGGGAACAAAGTGTCCTGTATACTCCCCACAGACAGATCGACTGGCTAGTCTTTTCAAGAGACCTTATGAAGATCTTATCAGGCATGTCATAGACATTCATTAAAAACCATCTCACATGCTTCAACAAAGGTTAATAGGTGCCCTTCTTTTCTAATGGACTTTTACAGACCTTTCAAGATTATCACTCAATTACTGAATCACCTCTGAGCATTCTAATGGAATCTCGGAGTACAATCTGACAACGTGTTTCGAGTCCTCAGGCTAGACTCGCTGTCAATACCCCATTAAGGCAGAGAAGAGGCAGGGCAGGAGAGGGGCAGAGGGGAGGGAGGGAGGGAGGCTGGAGGGAACCACTGGCATATCCACTGCAATGTCAAGACAAAAAACATGTCCGCCGTCTGACACACGGCAGCTAAAAAAAACAGAGATAAATCTTATCGTACATAATGAATCGGTTTGTATTTACCATACACACCAAATATATATATATACACAATATACACTTAACAAAACTAAAAGCAGTAAAAATGGCTGCATTTATTATACTACTGTAATAACAAAACCGTCTTATTTAAAGTATGTTGCTACTACACTTCCTTATATGATGTTATGTTCTGTAAGCGGCATTAATTAAACATGAGATCACACTTTAATCAGATCAGAGGAATCCAAAGTAGTAACAAACCTAAGGGACTGAAACTCAGGTGATGGTGAATATTTTAGGCTGGTTGTCCTTGTAGCCGTCTTCCTGTATCAAACCCCAACCACTCCTGTGTCTGCAGGGGGAAGAGTTGAGCAGGAGCCGAGTCTGTGGTTTGCTGATTTATAACACTCCATCACTGAACCTGGCTGCCCTGCCTTCCCACGCACCAGTGGTGCTCGGATATATGGGAGCCCTACCTGGAACTCTTACACAACAGAGGAATGGCAGAACACACACACACACACACTGCGATGTTGAGAGAGCTAGTACATAACTATTTCACTGCACCTATTATACCTGGTGTGAACTCTGTACGTGACAAATAACGATTTGATTTGACACACACACAGGTTGCTTTGCTCCCAGGCCATACCCATGACCTTCCCTAGCAGCTCAAGTAAGCTGAAGAATGGGACAGAAGAATGCAGTGCTACCTGAGATAAATTGCAATCATATTCTGATCGGTCAACCGTTTGCAGCCAACTATTTCCAGCCAAGAGTCTTGGCTGCAAATGGTATTTAAAATGAGCCACCACAAAAATACTTAACATTAATCATGACTAGAGAAAAATCTACTCTATAGAGATCACTAATCATTGCTGCTGGCATAAACAATGTCTGTGATATTTGATAAATAATAATAATAATAATACATTTACATTTACATTTAAGTCATTTAGCAGACGCTCTTATCCAGAGCGACTTACAAATTGGTGCATTCACCTTATGACATCCAGTGGAACAGCCACTTTACAATAGTGCATTTAAATCTAATACTTCTAATAATATTATATATATTTTATAGGGCTCTTCATGACACAAGGAATCTCAAAGTTGCTGTAAGAACTAAAACTACAACAAATTCATGAAGTCTCAAAGTCTGATAGTCCTAGTCCTGAAGTTTGTAGATATTGTATGAAAACCGCAACAATCAAATGAGAACGAGGTGATATCAATATCCCCAGTGAGCTATTCCAAAATAACTACAGGGTGTCATTAGGATTCAGAGAACAACATGTACAGAATTCAAACTTTGCCTGCAAGAGATGTTTGGATTGTAAAAGTTAGAGAGCCTTATTTATCCCTGTATGTTCTTTATCATACTGTACACCTGATAGAAAGATAATGACAACATAGCATTAAAAGGGGCAATCAGGGACTCAGACAGTGGAACTAAGCTCACGAGGCATATGCAAGTTTTGTTACTAAAGCACCTTATACCACCCACCACTGCGACCTGTATACTCTAGTCGGCTGGCCCTCGTTACATATTCGTCACCAGACCCACAGGCTCCAGGTCATCTACGAGTCCATGCTAGGTAAAGCTCCGCCTTATCTCAGTTCACTGGTCACGATGGCAACACCCACCCGTAGCATGCGCTCCAGCAGGTGTATCTCACTGATCATCCCTAAAGCCAACACCTCATTTGGCCACCTTTCCTTCCAGTTCTCTGCTGACTGTGACTGGAACGAATTGCAAAAATCGCTGAAGTTGGAGACTTTTATCTCCATCACCAACTTTAAACATCTGCTATCTGAGCAGCTAACCGATCGCTGCAGCTGTACATAGTCCATCGGTAATCGGTATATAGCCCACCCAAATTACCTACCTTTTGTATGTGTCGAACTGCTTTGCTTTATCTTGGCCAGGTCGCAGTTCTAAATGAGAACTTGTTCTCAACTAGCCTACCTGGTTAAATAAAAGTTAAATAAATAAACAAAATAAGTATTCTTCGAGAATCAATAGCTATATGTCGTTCGTTTAAAAGTTTTACAAAGTTACGTTTGAATCCCAGACTGTCACTTTAAACATGAAGAAATCGGAGACAGACGAGGAGAGAGAAGGAGAAAGGGGGTGATTAGAGAGCGTCTGAAAGACATAAATAATGTCTGCGAGAGAGACAGAGAGAACGTGTGATAGGGTGAGAAGACTATGCGTTGTAATATGACCCAGACAGACACCAGGATATCAAGGACATAAGCCTATTAAGAAATAGTGTTGTCTGACACGATTCAAAGCACAGCATCAAAGGAGTGTTGGCGCAATATCATCACAAATCAGATGAGGCTATCTTACTGTGTCAGACACTCTCAGACTGCGTTTTTTACACCCAGGGCGACATTTTAGGAGATGGTTGAGCAGAGCGGTATTATGATTTCATTATTTCCCAAATAAACGATCAACTCCGCACTTCAGTTCAAAAAGAAAGTGAGTACATGGAATCACAATGAAGACACATAGAAAAGAGTATTTGAATTCATGTTTATCAATATGAGGGAACCAATAGGAATGCTCCATTAACATGGAGCTGTATGGGGAATGAATTTGTTACTTTTGTGTTGTTCGGCTTATCCAATTACCAGCCAAACAGGCCCATTGAGCTGCATCCATAATTCAGAAAACAAGCTTACTTGTGGAGACGCCATGGCTCCAGATGGGCCGCAGATTCTGTGTTCTCGGCCAAATCACAGGAGGCCCCCCAATCCAGCAACATCTTCAAACTTTCAAGTTTCAGGAAACACACAAGCAGGCAAACACACACACATACACTAAGCCCAAATGGCTGTTATCCAGCAGATAAAACAAAAACAATATTACTTGGGTAGAAGGCAAAACAACCATGAATCAAACATGGTACATAGTCTGTCTCCATATTATAGCACTCTGTCCATTTATAATGGACAATATTAACATTCCCACTGAAGTAATGTATTTTTCCTTGAACCACTAAAACGTGCGCAGCATTTCCCAAACTAGGGGTGATGTTCACCCTACACAGAAGATCATACAAAATGATTGCCTGATTATCTTCTGAACTTCCCAATACCTTTCTGATGCATTTCAGTCAATTCAAACCATACTTCCTTCAGCTTGAAATACTGCCAAAAGTACTGTCAGACTGATTTATAATAGACCGTCGTAGCCCCAATTTAAAAAGTAAACATTGGCCGTTGATTACACTTCTTTTTTTTTGACATGGTGGGATAGCAAAAACATTTTGATATCAAAATGGGGTCGCGGGCCCAAAAAGGGAGATGCATCCTTAAATGCACTCCCTCAACTGACTGTAAAACCAATGAAAATAAAGTTTGAAGTGAATAAAATTAATGGTAAGAGACCAACATAGCCAACTTGATTTACTGTAGTTTGACAGGCCTCAGATGTGGTTTCGATGAGTGTGGAGTGTGTAGACATTTTTACAGATTTGTTGTAGAACACATCAGCCATTAAACCCCATTCATCTGTGGTGTCTGTCACAGACCAGATGTGCAGTGACAGCAGCTCACACTCTCAAGGGTATGTTGTCACTGCAGAGATTTCACACACATATTTAATTTCTAAACACAGAAACACAAAACACAAGCACCACATCCGATACAAACCACAACACAACCTGGCCATAAACGCACAAAAACACAGTAGCCTCCATGGGTTGGAACCGGTTTCATGGAACAGAACCAAAAATCAAATCATGACATTTTTAGAGGAACAGAACCAGAACGAAAGTGGTCTATACTGTTCTGGAACAGACTCATTATTTAAAAGCATGGCAACTGGTTAATAACCTTGTTTTATGTTCCAAGTATTTTTTTTGTCCCACAAAACAAACATTAAAGCATAGTCGGCTGTAGCTACTGACATTACACACATGCTTCAGAAATTAGGAGAGAGATTTTTTAATTAGAGAATCTAATTAACTTTCAACGCGAGTTAAGGATACAATAGTTATCACGTTTCACATTGGATTTATTAACTACAAAAAGGTAAGATGTGTTTTTTTGAGATTCTGGTGCCCCTCTGCACACAAAAGCTTGTTAGTTAGCTCTGGTCAAGCTCTCGTCGACTCGGCGGAATTAGATGTAATTGTAATGACCGATGCTGGAGATGAGACGCAGGTATGGGGAGTCAACATTTAATCAAGAACAGACAACAGACCAACATCGGCACACGGGTAAAACAATGACAAACGACAATTAATTCTGGAGCAGCGAACGGAGCGGGGAACCAGATAGATATAGGGGAGGTAATGACAACGTTGATTGAGTCCAGGTGAGTCCAATAAGCACTGATGCGCGTGACAGGGGGAAGGCAGGAGTGTGCAACGCTGAGGAGCCTGGCTCCCTCGAGCGGCAGGGTGGAAGTGCGGGAGCTGGCGTGACAGTAATGTAATTGAACAGAGTCATGATCAAGGGCTAGCTCTGGTACAACGTTAGTTGTGCCAACTCTCTGAAGTTCAAAGACATTCAAAGTTCCTCATAGAAGCCGCTCCTCTGTAGGTATAATTATATTTTCCTAATTCAGATGTCATAACAGCAAGATTCCCAGTGCTTCATGCTCAGTGCTCTCCTCACCTGCGAAATTTCAGTTGCATTTCGCACCTGTTAGTGTTTCATACTGGAGAGGGAATGCAGATCAACGACGCTGGACAGAGTGGAATCAGGTGTATCAAAAAGGCCGTTTATTGGTCAAAGATATCTTGTTCTACATCGTGCACGGATCTAGTTCATATAACCCGATGAGGGGTCAGGTGAAAAAGAGGACTTATACAAAGGTTACATTCATTTTTATACCTAGAATAAAGTAGGTATAGCCTTGTCGTGACGTCTTCTGAATGGTCCCGTAGGGTTGGAGGCGGACCCGCTCTAGCCAGAGTAGAAGCCCCCATTGGTGCACAGCAGTCTTCTGTTCTGAGGACCCGACCAGTAAAAGAGGTGAAGACTGTTTATGTTTGTGTCAGGGGTTCGTGAGGTAGAGGGGCAGTTTACTATGGCTGGGTGTATGTGTTCATGCGATGGAATGTCTTTGTTTCCTGGGGTCGTAAGACAACAAGCTGAGGGGATAGTGTTAGGGGGTAGTTTTATTGCTGGCTGTGTGAGCTAGTTCCGGTTTTAGCAGTGGTACATAAGATGACTTGAGTCAGGCGGATTAGCTTAGCGCTGTATAATATGAGCTATGTGTATGAATATTTATATAACACACCCTACTGTACACTGCACTTGTCTGTCCAATGCATGTACAGTGGGGCAAAAAAATATTTAGTCAGCCACCAATTGTGCAAGTTCTCCCACTTAAAAAGATGAGAGGCCTGTAATTTTCATCATGGGTACACTTCAACTATGACAGACAAAGTGAGAATTTTTTTTTCTAGAAAATCACATTGTAGGATTTTTAATGAATTTATTTGCAAATTATGGTGGAAAATAAGTATTTGGTCAATAACAAAAGTTTCTCAATACTTTTATATACCTTTGTTGGCAATGACAGAGGTCAAATGTTTTCTGTAAGTCTTCACAAGGTTTTCACACACTGTTGCTGGTATTTTGGCCCATTCCCCCATGCAGATCTCCTCTAGAGAAGTGATGTTTTGGGGCTGTTGCTAGGCAACACAGACTTTCAACTCCCTCCAAAGATTTTGTATGGGGTTGAGATCTGGAGACTGGCTAGTCCACTCCAGGACCTTGAAATGCTTCTTACGAAGCCACTCCTTCGTTGCCTGGGCGGTGTGTTTGGGATCATTGTCATGCTGAAAGACCCAGCCACGTTTCATCTTCAATGCCCTTGCTGATGGAAGGAGGTTTTCACTCAAAATTTCACAACACATGGCCCCATTCATTCTTTCCTTTACACGGATCAGTCGTCCTGGTCCCTTTGCAGAAAAACAGCCCCAAAGCATGATGTTTCCACCCCCATGCTTCACAGTAGGTATGGTGTTCTTTGGATGCAACTCAGCATTCTTTGTCCTCCAAACACGACTAGTTGAGTTTTTACCAAAAAGTTATATTTTGGTTTCATCTGACCATTTGACATTCTCCCAATCTTCTTCTGGATCATCCAAATGCTCTCTAGCAAACTTCAGACGGGCCTTCAGACGGGCCTGGACATGTACTGGCTTAAGCAGGGGGATTTGAGTCCCTGGCGGCGTAGTGTGTTACTGATGGTAGGCTTTGTTACTTTAGTCCCAGCTCTCTGCAGGTCATTCACTAGGTCCCCCCGTGTGGTTCTGGGATTTTTGCTCACCGTTCTTGTGATCATTTTAACCCCACTGGGTGGGATCTTGCGTGGAGCCCCAGATCGAGAGGGATTATCAGTGGTCTTGTATGTCTTCCATGTCCTAATAATTGCTCCCACAGTTGATTTATTCAAACCAAGCTGCTTACCTATTGCAGATTCAGTCTTCCCAGCCTGGTGCAGGTCTATAATTTTGTTTCTGGTGTCCTTTAACAGCTCTTTGGTCTTGGCCATAGTGGAGTTTGGAGTGTGACTGTTTGAGGTTGTGGACAGGTGTCTTTCATACTGATAACAAGTTCAAACAGGTGCCATTAATACAGTTAACGAGTGGAGGACAGAGGAGCCTCTTAAAGAAGAAGTGACAGGTCTGTGAGAGCCAGAAATTGTGCTTGTTTGTAGGTGACCAAATACTTATTTTCCACCATAATTTGCAAATAAATTCATAAAAAATCCTACAATGTGATTTTCTGGATTTTTTTCCTCATTTTGTCTCTCATAGTTGAAGTGCACCTATGATGAAAATTACAGGCTCTCTCATCTTTTGAAGTGGGAGAACTTGCATAATTGGTGGCTGACTAAATACTTGTTTGCCCCACTGTATATATTGTAGCTTGCCTGCTCTACCCATTGGTGTAATTTAATGTCGAGCTAAAATCAAAATTATTGCAGAGGTTTAAAAAGGAACAATATAAACAACAGTTTTTTTGGGAGGTTCTAACTGGTTCAGAACTAAAAATGATGTATGGTTTTGTTTAGAACGAAACAATTGGAAAATCATTTAGGATCCAACTCATGATAGCCTAAACAAAGATAACTTAGGTCAGGGCGTGAGAGTAATAGGGTTCCTTATAGTTTTTTGCATCTCTAACAGAGATATGACATTTCTTGGCACATTACATGCATTCTGGCAGGAGTGTAATACATCCTATGGATTATCTTGAATTGCAATAATTTATGTTTTTATGTTGTAGGAGCTTATAATGAACATTTTACACATATCTGTGACCAATTTTCTCATCAGTTTCTTCCTTGAGATCTATTTCCCATTTCTTCTTTATAGGTTCTGAGCTATCAGGTACAGATTCAATCAACCCTTGATAGAATTTGGCAAACAACTTCTTTGGCAGCTTCTCTCAGTATTTTTTTGATACTAAAGTGATTGCATATGATTTCTCAGTTGTAAGAATTGAAAGATTTTTGGACAACACAAATGTATCTTGTAATTGATTGTATGACAATAGAGCGGTTATAATAAATATGCTCAAAATTCATGATGGCACTTTGGAACCAGAACTTAATAAAGGTATTGTCATTAAATGCTGGAGGTAATGTCAGTTTTCTCAAATACAAATTGAATTGAAAATCAATGGATTTTCTTTAAATCCTTGGACCCAAAGTAGTGAATATGTTTTAAATCATAGGGTATTACATTTACTCCTTCATTCACAAGGATAGTGTGCTGTCCATTGTTTAAGTGAACGCAGTTGTGCGTCCCAGGAAATACATTTTCATATGAGGGAGTCCAAGACTTCCAGCTTTGAAAGACATGTGTAAAACAGTACATTTGACTCTAGATTTTTTTCGATTCCAATTAAAGTTGTAAAGTAAAAAAAAAAAAGTTCCATTAAAGTTGGATGGAATTGAAACTGGTAAGGCTATGTTCATTTTGATTATGTTGACCCTACCTAACATAGAAATAGGGAGAGTGTGTCTTAGTCTATGCCGCTCTGACATTGCTTATCCAAAGATTTATATATTCTTAAATTCCATTCCTGTACTTTAGATTTGTGTGTATTGTTGTGACATTGTCAGATATTACTTGTTAGATATTACTGCACTGTTGGAGCTAGAAACACAAGCATTTTGCCACAACCGCAATAACATCTGCTAAACATGTGTATGTGACAATTAAAATTTGATTTGATTTCTCCATCTCTGAAAATCGGATTCAATCTTATCCAGTAAAGGAGAGTAGTGGATTTTATAGGCCTCCTCCAAATTGCATGGTATCAATGCATCCAGGGTTTTCATATGGCTCTTTGTCGATTTCCACTGAAATGAAAAGTCATATTTAACAATGGGCATTATTTCTTCCAATTCACTTTATCATGATACAGCTCCATGTGTCTAACAGTTGCAAAATAAATGACTGAGAATGTTCTGGTTCAGATAAATACATCTGCATACAATGATATTTGCTTCATCCTATAGCTAGAGGACTCCTGATATCTCCAGGAGTAATACATCAAATGTGTGTCTTTATCTGTTGTCTAGTACTGTCTTTTTGCTATGGCTAGGGCCGTCTACTTGATATCTGTCTTCCCAGTAGCATACTTGGTGTGTGAACTGTTAACTGCTCATAACTTGCAGATGATTGTTGACACATTAACCAGGATCAAGGGGCAGGTCAATTTGTGATTTGTTTTGGTAATCAGTGACTATATTGGAGGGGGTGTGGTTTCTCCTTTCCTAGGCAATCAGCAATTAGTACAGGGAGGTGTGCTCTTCACCTCTGCTAGGCAATTAGCAATTAGTGTTAGTACTTCAGTCTCCCCTAGTTTCTCAGCGGCAGCTGTAAGTGGCAGTCTCATTGGCAAAACTAAGACCGTTCTGCGGAATTGTTTGAGGATAAGCTCTCACTTATTAAGTATTTTACCTACTTTTTTTGTCTTTTGCGGCTTTGGCAACTGTGTTCTCTTTTCCAGTTTGCTCCTCACCCCTTGGCTGCAACCATTGTAATTTAGTGACCCCTGTGCACAACCCATGTGGCACTCCGGGTCTCTGGCAGCATTTGGAACTGCAAATCTGCAGTCCAGAACAACAAGTTAATTTCAGCTGATGTTGCCCTTCAGTCCCTTGACTTTTTGGCCCTGATGGAGACATGGATCACCCCAGAGAACACTGCTACTCCAGCTGCTCTTTCCATTTAAACATGATTTTTTTTCTCATACTCCAAGAGCATCTGGCTGTTGCAGTGGTGGCACAGAGCTACTCATTTCTCCTAACTGGAGTTGTCTTTTCTCCCTCACCTGTCCATTTGAATTAATCCTGTCCCTTGTCCACTCAAGCTTAACATTTTCGTCATCTATCACCCACCAGGTGCCCTTGGGGAGTTCCTCAATGAGCTTGACACCTAGATAAGATCATTCCCTGACGATGGCTCACTGCTTTTCATGCTTGGTGTCTTCAATCTTCCGACGTTTGCCTTTGATTAATTTCTTTCCAACTCTGTCCTCTTTTGGCCTCACACTTTCCCAGTCCATTCCATCTCTCAGGCAATACGCTTGACCTCATCTTTACCAGAGGCTGTTCACCTACGAATCTCACTGCAACCCCTCCCTCTGGTCTCTGATCATTACTTTGTTCCCTTTTCTGTATCCCTTAACTCCAACCCTAGCCACTCAATCCATACCCAGATGGTCAGTTGCAATCTTTGTGCTCTCTCCCGCTCTTCTATCATCTCTCCCTTCTGCCAAAACCTTCTCCCTGATTCTGCCTCTTTGACCCTACTCTCCTCCCTTTCTGCATCCTATGATTTGCAATGTCCCTTATCCTCACGGCTGGCTCGTCCCTCCCCTCCTGCTCTGTGGCTGAGTGACTCATTGCAAGCTTCCAGAACAGGGCTGCGGGCAGCTGTGCAAAAATGAGGAAACTAAACTTCAATCATCCTTTCTCTACCTTCCTCTGGAACTGCTGCTAAAGCCACTTTCTGTCACTCTAAATGTCAAGCTTCTGCCTCCAACCCTAGGTAACTCTTTTCCAACTTCTTGTCCCTCCATAATATTCCAGCTGAGCTCCCTATCTGCAGATGACATTGTCAACCACTTGAAAAGGTTGACATCTGCTCCTCATTCACTCAGCCTATTGAGTCCCACAGGTCTCACCTCACACAGAACTACCCTATGTCTTGACCTCTTCTGGCTGCCCAACAACCTGCCTGCTTGACCATCACGTTATTCCATTCTTCACTTCCTCATCAACTCATACCTGATCACGGGCTGCATCACCTCTGACCTCAAGATGGCCCGAGTTGCTCCCCTCAAGAAATCAACACTCGACTCATCTTAAGTCAAACTACAGACCTGCATCTAGGGCTGTTGCGGTGACCATATTACAACCACACTGGTGGTCATGAAGGCATTCAAATTCCACGTGACCTTTTAGTCACAGTAATCAGGCTTCTCGCTGCTGCTGGTCATTGGGAGACTATTAAATTTGCTAACTGCCTGGTACTCAGTGCTCTATTGTCCCTCTAATCACACTGACATCAATGCAAATGTAATTGCAAATCAAATCAAACACATGAGAGGCCATTGTGTGAGAACAATGATGGCCTCTACTATAAGAGGAGGACCCAATCAGCGTTCTATAGGGTATTCTTACAATATTTCTCAACTTTCCTAATGTAAGCACATTGCTTATATTTACAACAGAAGTATAGCCTACCTGACTGGGATGAAAATGAACCAGGTGAACAACGTCTTCCTTTCGCTATTTAAGTGCATAGATATGTATTTTTCTGCTGCCCCCATTTCGATAAAATCAAATTTTTATTTGTCACATACACATGGTTAGCAGATGTTAATGCGAGTGTAGCGACAGTTGCATGTCCAATGGTCTGTTCTAAATCAAAACTGATTTGAAGCACATTAATCTGCCTTACAAGGGGTCTAGAGTCTAATTGGCGTACATAAGCAGTGTGTGAGTTTCAAGTTTGGGAAAGATCATATTCACCATGAAATGCATCTTTATAATAAAATAATTTAATGTATAATTGCATTTGAGGTCACTTTGATGTTTTTTTCCCCGCTAATGAAACATTGGCACTTATAGCTTACTGCCATGTGTACATTGCTGCACTTATAGCCTACTACCATGTGTGCATTGCTGCACTTATAGCCTACTACCATGTGTACATTGCTGCACTTATAGCCTACTACCATGTGTACATTGCTGCACTTATAATGTGATGAAATAGCCTAATAGTTCATCAAATTTAAGCTAAATGTTCTGATCTGTTGCGTCAGCCACATTGCGTTAAAAAAAATGTTTTTTGATGCTAGTGGTTGTATTTTTTGGGGGGGATCTATTGTATACAACTGTCCCAGACCGTTTGGAATATTTATTTCTCGTACAGAAGAGAATAGGTCGACTTTTGTACTATGAGGGATAGTAGACGGGCATAGCTGCTGTTTGTCAGGCCTTTAAATTTACTTTGTCGTCCGCCAACAAGAGGAGTTCTTCCAGTATCTTCAATATGCACCCCAGTGTCTGTCTTCACATGTAACCTGTGCGAAAGATCAGATCACATGATGGTGAGCCATGCGAGGTGATTCTGAGCGCTCAGCACTCGGAGAAGGGCACAACGGTGACTGTCCTCAAAAGGCAAGGATTTTGTTTAGGGTGCATTATGGCCTCACAAAGGGGAGTCAGCCACAATTCTAGGCATTATCAAGTGCTTGTCAAATGGTGAATGAGTGACTGATGTAGTGTGTACAGCAAAGCAGAGCTCGTGCCTTGTCAAGCAACTTTTTTCAAATCATTAATCGCATCATGCAGCCTTACAATGATTTCTAATACAAAACATATAGCCCAATGGTTGTAGAAGAACTAAAGTTACATTAACTCTAAATTAAGCATATAGGAATACCTATTTCTTAACCACTCATTTCTGATCAATTTGATGTTTTTATGGGAAAAAAAGTTATTTTCTTTCAAAAACCAGGAAATTTCAAAGTGACTCAAACTTCTGAACGGTAGTGTATATATATATATATATATATATATACTGTGTGTGTATAATATATACACTGATGAAAAAAATAAAGGGAACACTAAAATAAAACATCCTAGATCTGAATGAATGAAATATTCTTATTAAATACTTTTTTTTACATAGTTGAATGTGCTGACAACATTATCACACAAATGATCAATGGAAATAAAATTTATCAACCCATGCAGGTCTAGATTTGGAGTCACACTCAAAATTAAAGTGGAAAACCACACTACAGGCTGATCCAACTTTGATGTAATGTCCTTAAAACAAGTCAAAATGAGGCTCAGTAGTGTGTGTGAGGCCTCCATATGCCTGTATGACCTCCCTACAACGCCTGGGCAGTCCATAGCATCAATGCCTTCCTCTTGCAGGAACTGCTGACACACTCCAGCCACATGAGGTCTAGCATTGTCTTGAATTAGGAAGAACCCAGGGCCAACCGCACCAGCATATTGTCTCACAAGGGGTCTGAGGATCTCATATCGGTACCTAATGGCAGTCAGGCTTCCTCTGGCGAGCACATGGAGGGCTGTGCGGGCCCCCAAAGAAATGCCACACCATGACTGACCCACCGCCAAACCGTCATGCTAGAGGATGTTGCAGGCAGCAGAACGTTCTCCACAGCGTCTCCAGACTGTCACATCTGTTACATGTGCTCAGTGTGAACCTGCTTTCATCTGTGAAGAGCACAGGGCGCCAGTGGCGAATTTTCCAATCTTGGTGTTCTCTGACAAATGCCAAACGTCCTGCACGGTGTTGGGCTGTAAGCACAACCCTCACCTGTGGATGTCGGGCCCTCATACCACCCTCATGGAGTTTGTTTCTGACCGTTTGAGCAGACACTTGCACATTTGTGGCCTGCTGGAGGTCATTTTGCAGGGCTCTGTCAGTGCCCCTCCTGCTGCTCCTTGCGCAAAGGCGGAGGTAGCGGTCCTGCTGCTGGGTTGTTGCCCTCCTACGGTCTCCTCCACGTCTCCTGATGTACTGGCCTGTCTCCTGGTAGTGCCTCCATGCTCTGGACACTACGCTGATAGACACAGCAAACCTTCTTGCCACAGCTCGCATTGATGTGCCATCCTGGATGAGCTGCACTACCTGAGCCACTTGTGTGGGTTGTAGACTCCGTCTCATGCTACCACTAGAGTGAAAGCACCGCCAGCATTCAAAAGTGACCAAAACATCAGCCAGGAAGCATAGGAACTGAGAAGTGGTCTGTGGTTATGACCTGCAGAACCACTGCTTTATTGGGAGTGTCTTGCTAATTGCCTATAATTTCCACCTGTTGTCTATTCCATTTACACAACAGCATGTGAAATGTATTGTCAATCAGTGTTGCTTCCTAAGTGGACAGTTTGATTTCACAGAAGTGTGATTGACTTGGAGTTACATTGTTGTTTAAGTGTTCCCTTTATTTTTTTGAGCAGTATATACAGTGGGGCAAAAAAGTATTTAGTCAGCCACCAATTGTGCAAGTTCTCCCACTTAAAAAGATGAGAGAGGCCTGTCACATCACATTGTAGGATTTTTTAATGAATTTATTTGCAAATTATGGTGGAAAATAAGTATTTGGTCAATAACAAAAGTTTATCTGAATACTTTGTTATATACCCTTTGTTGGCAATGACAGAGGTCAAACGTTTTCTGTAAGTCTTCACAAGGTTTTCACACACTGTTTGTCACGTTCTGACCTTTATTTCCTTTGTTTTGTCCTTATTTAGTATGGTCAGGGTGTGAGTTGGGGTGGGCAGTCTGTGTTTGTTTTTCTATGATTTGGGTATTTCTATGTTTCGGCCTAGTATGGTTCTCAATCAGAGGCAGGTGTCATTAGTTGTCTCTGATTGAGAATCATACTTAGGTAGCCTGGGTTTCACTGTGTGTTTGTTCCTGTCTCTGTGTTTGCACCAGATAGGGCTGTTTTGGTTTTTCACATTTCTTGTTTTGTTAGTCTATTCATGTATAGTTCCTTTATTAAAGAACCATGAATAATTACCACGCTGCGTTTTGGTCCGCCTCTCCTTCGACTCAAGAAAACCGTTACAGAAACACCCACCAACCAAGGACCAAGCGGCGTGGTAAAAGACAGCGACGACAGCAGCAGCAGCAGCAGCAACAACAGCGGCCAGCATCACAGGACTCCTGGACATGGGAGGAGATACTGAACGGAGAGGGACCTTGGGCACAGGCTGGGGAATATCGCCGCCCCAAAGCAGAGCTGGAGGCAGCGAAAGCTGAGCGGCGGCGATATGAGGAGGCAGCACGGCAGTGCGACAGGTATGAGAGGCAGCCCCAAAAAATGTTTGGGGGTGGCACACGAGGTGTGGAGCTAAGCCAGGTAGCAGACCTGAGCTCATTCCTCGTGCTTATTATAAGCATTGCGTTACTGGTCAGGCACCGTGTTATGCGGTTAAGCGCACGGTGTCGCCAGTACGTGCCCATAGCCCGGTGCGCTATAGGGCAGCCCCCCCCGAGAGTGTCATGCGAGTGCGGGCATCGAGCCAGGGCGTCTGGTGCCTGCTCAGCGGGTCTGGTCGCCGGTACGCAGTTTTGGTCCAGGGTATCCTGCGCCGGCTCTGCATGCTGTGTCTCCTGGGCGCTGGGAGGGTGCAGTGCGTCCTCTGCCTGCGCCCCGCTCGTGCTGGGCAAATGTGGGAGTGGAGCCTAAGGGAGAGGTGCGTGTAGTAGGCACTAGATCTCCCGTGCTTACCCACAGCCCGGTTCAACCTGTGCCTGCACTCTGGAGGGTCCGGGCTAGAGTAGTTGTCCAGCCTGGGGAAGTGGTGCCAAGGCTGCGCACCAGAGCTCCAGTGCTCTCCCACAGCCCGGTCCTTCAGGTGCCTCCTCCTAACACCAAGCCTCCTGAAGGTCTCCCCAGCCTGGTGGTTCCTGTGGCAGCCCCACGCACCAGGCTGTCTCTCTGTCTCCTCCCTACAGGTAGTCCCGCCTGTCCGGCGCTGCAGGAGTCTGAGGCGCCAGAGCTGCCCCTCAGCCCAGAGGCGCCAGAGCTGCCCCTCAGCACAGAGGCGCCAGAGCTGCCCCTCAGCACAGAGGCGCCAGAGCTGCCCCTCAGCACAGAGGCGCCAGAGCTGCCCCTCAGCACAGAGGCGCCAGAGCTGCCCCTCAGCCCAGAGGCGCCAGAGCTGCCCCTCTGTCCCGAGCTGCCCCTCTGTCCCGAGCTGCCCCTCTGTCCAGTGGGGTCATTGAGAAGGGTTGCCATGGTTAGAAAGCCACGGAGGCGGACAATAAGGCGGACTAAGACGATGGTGAAGTGGGGTCCGCATCCCGGGCCAGAGCCGCCACCGCGGACAGACGCCCACCCAGACCCTCCCCTATAGGTTAAGGTTTTGTGGCCAGAGTCCGCACCTTTGGGGGGGGTACAGTCACGTTCTGACCTTTATTTCCTTTGTTTTGTCATTATTTAGTATGGTCAGGGCATGAGTTTGGGTGGGCAGTCTGTTTGTTTTTCTATGATTTGGGTATTTCTATGTTTCGGCCTAGTATGGTTCTCAATCAGAGGCAGGTGTCATTAGTTGTCTCTGATTGAGAATCATACTTAGGTAGCCTGGGTTTCACTGTGTGTTTGTGGGTGTTTGTTCCTGTCTCTGTGTTTGCACCAGATAGGGCTGTTTTGGTTTTTCACATTTCTTGTTGTGTTAGTCTATTCATGTATAGTTCCTTTATTAAAGAACCATGAATAATAACCACGCTGCGTTTTGGCCCGCCTCTCCTTCGACTCAGGAAAACCGTTACACTGTTGCTGGTATTTTGGCCCATTCCTCCATGCAGATCTCCTCTAGAGCAATGATGTTTTGGGGCTGTTGCTGGGCAATATGGACTTTCAACTGCCTCCAAAGATTTTCTATGGGGTTGAGATCTGGAGACTGGCTAGGCCAATCCAGGACGTTGTTACGAAGCCACTCCTTCGTTGCCAGGGCGGTGTGTTTGGGATCATTGTCATGCTGAAAGACCCAGCCACGTTTCATCTTCAATGCCCTTGCTGATGGAAGGAGGTTTTCATTCAAAATATCACGATACATGGCCCCATTCATTCTTTCCTTTACACGGATCAGTCGTCCTGGTCCCTTTGCAGAAAAACAGCCCCAAAGCATGATGTTTCCACCCCCATGCTTCACAGTAGGTATGGTGTTCTTTGGATGCAACTCAGCATTCTTTGTCCTTTTACCAAAAAGTTATATTTTGGTTTCATCTGACCATATGACATTCTCCCAATCTTCTTCTGGATCATCCAAATGCTCTCTAGCAAACTTCAGACGGGCCTGGACATGTCCCCCTGCTTAAGCCAGTACACGTCTGACACTGCAGGATTTGAGTCCCTGGCGGCGTAGTGTGTTACTGATGGTAGGCTTTGTTACTTTGGTCCCAGCTCTGTGCAGATCATTCACTAGGTCCCCCCGTGTGGTTCTGGAATTTTTGCTCACCGTTCTTGCGATCATTTTGACCTTGCGGGTGAGATCTTGCGTGGAGCCCCAGATCGAGGGAGATTATCAGTGGTCTTGTATGTCTTCCATTTCCTAATAATTGCTCCCACAGTTGATTTCTTCAAACCAAGCTGCTTACCTATTGCAGATTCAGTCTTCCCAGCCTGGTGCAGGTCTACAATTTTGTTTCTGGTGTCCTTTGACAGCTCTTTGGTCTTGGCCATAGTGAAGTTTGGAGTGTGACTGTTTGAGGTTGTGGACAGGTGTCTTTTATAACAAGTTCAAACAGGTGCCATTAATACAGGTAACGAGTGAAGGACAGAGGAGCCTCTTAAAGAAGAAGTTACAGGTCTGTGAGAGCCAGAAATCTTGCTTGTTTGTAGGTGACCAAATACTTATTTTCCACCATAATTTGCAAATAAATTCATTAAAAATCCTACAATGTGATTTTCTGGTGTTTTTTTCCCCCTTATTTTGTCTGTCATAGTTGAAGTGTACCTATGATGAAAATTACAGGCCTCTCATCTTTTTAAGTGGGAGAACTTGCACAATTGGTGGCTGACTAAATACTTTTTAGTCACTTTTTCCAAGTGTATATATCATCTGCCTGATTTCAGCTTTGCTGAAGCGTGCCCAGATCCCCACTGATCCTCCACCAAATTTCCCAGTGGGTGTGAGACCTGGAGAGGCCTACAAGCCACAGTGTCTCGCACTCATTGGGAAATTTGGTGGACTGCTCGGTGGAGATCTGGGTATGCTTTGGCAAAGCTGGAATCGGGCAGATTTGTCTTTGTGAAGGACGCATGAATCAATCCACGTACAAGGTTGTCCTGAAAGAACTTGCTTCATTGAACTAGTCAGAACAAATTCTTATTTACAATGACAGCCTACCCCGGCCAAAAGCGGACGACGCTGGGCCAGTTGTGCTCCGCCCTATGGGACTCCCAATCACGGCCGAATGTGATACAGCCTGGATTCGAACCAGGGACTGTAGTGACGCCTCTTGCCCTGAGTTGCAGTGCCTTAGACCGCTGCGTCCACGTGTGTGTGTGTAAATATTTAAATGTAGTAGAATGCTGAAAAGGTCGCTAAAGTTTTAAATATTGGTTATCGGCATTGGGTTTTTTGGCAAGGAAAATATCAGATATCAGTATCTTCCAAAAATGGCATATCGGTGCATCACTACAAATGACACCTTCAAAGAAAATCTGTTCACTACTTTTAATAACGCCTATAGGCCTACATCAAAGCAGGACATTAGGCAAGCCAGATGAAAAGCAACTAATTCCTTAATGAAAGAGGCCATTACTAAACTCACACACAAAATGTCACATCAATTAGCCTAATCTGGAGATAAACTCTGCTAGCTGGAGTCCGATGATAAAGAACGGGGCCTGTATCCACAAAGCATCTCAGTCAGAGAGTCTAGGATCTATCCATACAATCTTATTCATTATGAACTAAAAGACTAAACGGATCCTAGATCAACACTCCTACTCTGAGACACTTCGTGGACACATGCCCAGAACAGTGACTGTCTCCCAAATGGCAACCTATTCATTTACATTTCCTGAAATAAAGTGTTACTTTTGGCTAGAGCACTATGTAGGCAATAGAGTGCAGTGGTGTAAAGTACTGAATAAATACTTTAAAATACTACTTGAGTAGTTTTTTTGGTTGATCTTTACTATTTATAATATTGATTACTTTTACTTCACTATATTGCTAAAGGAAAGAATGTACTTTTTATTCCATATATTTTACCTGACCCCCAAAAGTACTGATTACAGTACATTTTGAATGCTTTGCAGGACAGGAAATGGTCCAATTCACGCACTTATCAAGAGAACACATGGTCATCCTTCTGCCTCTGATCGGGAGGACTCACTAAACACACTTCTTTGTAAATGATGTCTGGGTCTTGGAGTGTGCCCCGGGCTATCCATACATTTTTAAAACAAGTTAAATGGTTCAGTCTGCTTTGCTTAATAGAAGGAATTTGAAATTATTTGTACTTTTACCTTTGATACTTAAGTATATTTTTAGCAATTACATTTACTTCTGATACGGATCATTTTTTACTTTTACTCAAGTAGTATTTTAGTGGGCGACTTTTACTTTTACTTGAATAACTTTCTATTAAGGTATCTATACTTTTACTCAAGTATGACAATTGGGTACTTTTTCCACCACTGATAGAGTGCCATTGGGATGCAGAGAGCATCTGTTTTTGTATTTATTACCAGAATCCTTTTTGTCTGTTTTTGCTGTGGTTACTGTACTCATCCTATAAATCCTGGTCTGCATGGTACCTGTGCATGCTCTTTGTGTTTCAACTGCATGTCAGGATGCTGCCTCTGTTTCGTTCGAATGCCATTCAGAATGAAAAGTAAAGACCAGAGATAGGGCTTCCATTTATGGAGGACTGCTCAAAAGCTGGGTTTTCCGACCCTCCAATCAATTTGTTTTCATTTATTTCCAGACGGCCCTAAAAGCCATACTAAAGGGCTTGTTTAATGTGATATAGATCTTAGCATTCGAGAATGGCAACAAAACCGGATCTTTGACTCAGAAAGAATGAAGACAACAGTGGAAACAACAAGGATAACACCGCAAACCTGTCACCAGAACATGGTGTCAGAAAAAAGGACACGGAGGCCCAAGCAGAGGTGCAGCCTCGGGCCTAAGATGACGAAGGCAACCAGAGAGTTCTGGGTACAATAGCAGCCTTGAAAACGTACCTTTCCTCACAACTTGGTGTTATGACAGCTGCCAATAGTGCTAAGTGTGTTCTTGAGTCAGGAAGGTTGAGGACCGCGTACACGTCAGAGAGAGCAGGTAACGTCTTCCCCAGGAGAGAAAACAAGCTTAAAGGGATATTTGTGGATTTTGATCTACTTCCTCAGAGTCAGATTAACTCATGGATACAATTTTTATGTCTCTATGTGCAGTTTGAAGGAAGTTCCCAACTAGCGTTATCGCAATTGCTCACTAGCAATAGTGCAATGACTGAAAGCATGCTAGCTTTTTCTGTAGACTTCCAGTCATTGTGCTAGCACTAGTTAGCATTGGCTTGTAAAAAAACTACCTCTAAATTCCTTCATACTGTATGCAGAGGCATATACATTTCATTCATGAGTTCATCTGACCCCTGGGAGGTAGATAAAGGGTTTCATTGTCAAAATTCTGGACTATCCCTTTAACTGCACAAAAAGTATTCCTAAACTTTCTGTCAGAGAAGGTAAGTTGTGTAAAGAGTTGTCAGGAGCGATCGGTTGGCTCATTTCCAGTCAGAGCTGTGCTGATCTCAGTGGACTCCATCGTATTGACTCTAAATTACTTTGGAGTATAGAAGTCTGCCCAAGCCTTCACACATAGCTCACACACTGGTGCTTTTAATGGTGGTTTATGCCTCTAAATCTTATATGGCTGAGAATATCTCAGGAATAATCTCACCTCAGTGCCTCTCATAGTTATTGTTATGATGGGGAAATAAAATGCACTTACTCAGGGGATGTTAAGCTGAACTAATTACTTCCAGTGTATATAGTAAATGCATTATGTGGAGAACACACACACACACACACACAAACACAACCGCTACAAATCCCTACATCTTAGCACGAACAACACATCTTTGGCAGAACAAATATACCATGTCAGAGGACATGTCGACAAACATGAAAATAATTGCTCTGAAAGTCCCGCAGTCAGGGGAAGCCTCAGGTTGTGTTACCTGAGGTTGTGATTGTGACAAATCATAATACCTGATTCAGACACAGCACTAATATTCTTAGATCAGCTTAGGGACAAAATAAACACTGTAGCCAACAAATAATAGTGTCAAAGGGGTTGCCTTAAATCCTCTTATTCCCCCCGGCTTAAGTAACACAGTGTTTTATTTCCTGCAGATTCCTTTTCTCTTTGACCCGGCCAATGACCCCCCCCCCCCATTTCTCCACCATGTTTTCATCTCCCTCACACCCCCGTCAGAGGGATTACATCTGAATATTCCTTCATCCTGACGAATAGCAATAAGCAATCTGATGGCCTCTTTGTAACAGTGAGAGGCCGAGAGAGCGAGACGCTCTGGGAGAGAGAAACCCCTGTTTTTTCTGTTTTGGGAACCTGTCTGTTCCCGAAACATTCTCTAGCACCAGCTCAAATTAAATTACAATATGGAGGTATGATTCTGAGAGGAATCCTTAGCACATACTCCCTGCTGTTTGTGATTGTTGCTATAGGTCACATGTTTCATGAGTTGAAATTACTAGGACGTGTACTCAACGCGTGTGCGGACCAACTGGCAAGGGTCTTCAATGGCAGTTTCAACCTCTTCCTTCCCGGGCCTGTAATGCCTACATGTTTCAAGCAGACCACCATAGTCCCTGTGTCCAAGAAAGCGAAGGTAACCTGCCTAAATGATTAACGCCCCGTCGCACTCAGGTTGATAGCAATGAAGTGCTTTGAAAGGCTGGTCATGGCTCACATCAACACCATCATCCCAGAAACCCTAGACCCACTCCAAATCGCATACCGCCCCAACAGATCTACAGATGACGCAATCCCTATCGCACTAAAGATCATCAAGGACAACAACCACCCGAGCCACTGCCTGTTCACCCCGCTATCATCCAGAAGGCGAGGTCAGTGCAGGTGCATCAAAGCGGGGATCGAGAGACTGAAAA
The DNA here is from genome assembly GCF_021184085.1 of Oncorhynchus gorbuscha. Classification (NCBI taxonomy): domain Eukaryota; kingdom Metazoa; phylum Chordata; class Actinopteri; order Salmoniformes; family Salmonidae; genus Oncorhynchus; species Oncorhynchus gorbuscha. The sequence continues at coordinate 30,317,372 of NC_060179.1, read as the reverse complement.
ACAGCTTCTATCTCAAGGCCATCAGACTGTTAAACAGCCATCACTAACATTGAGTGGCTGCTGCCAACATACTGACTCAAATCTCTATCCACTTTAATAATTAACAATTGGATGTAATAAATGTATCACTAGCAACTTTAAACAATTACACTTTATATAATGTTTACATGCCCTACATTACTCATCTCATATGTATATACTGTACTCTATACCATTGACTGCATCTCGCCTATGCCGTTCGGCCATCGCTCATCCATATATTGTTATGTACAGATTCTTATTCATTGCTTTACACTTGTATGTATAAGGTAGTTGTTGTGAAATTGTTTGATTACTTGTTAGATACTACTGCATGGTCGGAACTAGAAGCACAAGCATTTCACTACACTCGCATTAACATCTGATAACCATGTGTATGTGACAAATACAATTTGATTTGATTTGATTTGACTACACATTGCCCTTTTCCACCTGGACAAAAATAACACCTATGTGAGAATGCTCTTCATTGACTACAGCTCAGCATTCAACACCATACTGCCCACAAAGCTCATCAACAAGCTAAGGACCCTGGGACTAAACATATCCCTCTGCAACTGGATCCTGGACTTCCTGACGGGCCTCCCCCAGGTGGTAAGGGTAGGCAACAACACGTTTGCCAGGCTGATCCTCAACACTGGGGCCCATCAAGGGTGCGTGCTGAGTCTCCTCCTGTACTCCCTGTTCACCCACGACTGCATAGCCAAACACAACTCCAACACCATCATTAAGTTTGCTGACGACAAAACAGTGGTAGGCCTGATCACCGACAGCGACGAGACAGCCTATAGGGAGGAGGTCAGAGACCTGGCAGTCAGAGACCTGGCAACAACCTGTCCCTCAATGTGAGCAAGACAAAGGAACTGATTGTGGACTACAGGAATAGGCCGGCCGAACAGGACCCCATTAACATCGAAGGGGCTGTAGTGGAGCAGGTCAAGAGTTTCAAGTTCTTTGGTGTCTACACCAACAAACTATCATGGTCCAAACACACCAAGACAGTTGTGAAGAGGGCACGACAACACCTTTTCCCCCTCAGGATGCATGGGTCCCCAGATCCTCAAAAAGTTATACAGCTGGTTGTATCACCGCCTGGTATGGCACTGCTCGGCATCTGACCATAAGGCGCTACAGAAGGTACACCACTCCCACCCACACACACACTTTACCCCTACCTACGTGTACAAGCTACCTCGACAACCTACATTGGCTCGGTACCGATACCCTCTGTATATAGCCTCGTTATTGTAACTTTTTATTTAATTATATCGGTTTACTTTAGTTTATTAAGTAAATATTTCTCCCAAGTATTTATATCCCACATTTTGGGCACAAATTTGTTTCCATCCATTTTAGCATTCATCATTTGCCAACATAATCCATCCACATGACAGGTGTGACATATCAAGAAGCTGACTCAACAGCATGATCTTGTGCTGAGGACAATAAAAAGCCACTCTAAAATGTGCAGTTTTGTCACACCACACAATGCCACAGTTGTCTCAAGTTTTGAGGGAGCGTGCAATTGGCATGCTGACTGCAGGAATGTCCACCAGAGCTGTTGCCAGATAATTGAATGTTAATTTCTCTATCATAAGCCTCCTCCAAAGTCGTTTTAGAGAATTTGGCAGTACATCCAACCGGCCTCACAACTGCAGACCACGTGTAACCACGCCAGCTCAGAACCTCCACACCTGCAGGATCTTCTGAGACCAGTCACCCGGACAGCTGATGAAACTAAGAGTACGGCTGTCTGTAATAAAAAAAATCTGATTGCCTGGCCCACCCATGGCTGCATCCCTGCCCAATCTTGTGAAATCTATAGATTAGGGTCTAAAGAATGTATTTCAATTGACTGATTTCCTGATATGAAATCATAACTCTGTAAAATCGTTGAAATTGCTGCATGTTGCGTTTATATTTTTGTTCAGTATGTTCATATTATTATTGCATCCAGACACTACTCAGAAGAGCGAGCATCAGCAGGTATAAAATTATTTAAATGTGGAGGAAGGGTCATTTAATATTATATCACATTATCAACTCATTTTAATAATAGAATTAAAGGAAAACTACACCCCAAAACTATCTTTTGGTATGTGCAGTTGAAGTCAGAAGTTTACATACACCTTAACCAAATACATTGAAACTCAGTGATTCACAATCCCTGACATTTAATCAGAGTAAAAATTCCCAGCCTTGGGTCAGTTAGGATCACAACTTTATTTTAAGAATGTGAAATGTCAGAATAATAGTAGAGAGAATGATTTCTTTCAGACATTACATTACATTTAAGTCATTTAGCAGACGCTCTTATCCAGAGCGACTTACAAATTTCAGCTTTTATTTCTTTCATCACATTCCCAGTGGGTCAGAAGTTTACATTCACTCAATTAGTATTTGGTAGCATTGCCTTTAAATTGTTTAACTTTGGCTTTGTAATGGCCACTCCAATACCTTGACTTTGTTGTCCTTAAGCCATTTTGCCACAACTTTGGAAGTATGCTTGGGGTCATTGCCCATTTGAAAGCCCCATTTGCGACCAAGCTTTAACTTCCTGACTGATGTCTTGAGATGTTGCTTCAATATATCCACATCATTTTCCGTCCTCATGATGCCATCTATTTTGTGAAGTGCACCAGTCCCTCCTGCAGCAAAGCCCCCCCCACAACATGATGCTGCAACCCCCGTGCTTCATGTTGGATGGTGTTCTTCGACTTGCAAGCCTCCCCATTTTTCCTCCAAACATAACAATGGTCATTATGGCCAAACAGTTCTATTTTTGTTTCATCAGACCAGAGGACATTTATCCAAAAAGTACGATATTGGTCGTTTTGACATGTTGCAATAAAGTCGACTAAATTGGAAGCTCATCCTTTTTTTGGTATTTTCACTTGGTAATGAGGAGTAAGTACAGCGCATTCAGAAAATATTCAGACCTCTTGACTGTTTGCACATTTTGTTACGTTACAGGCTTATTCTAAAATGGATTAAATTGTTTTCCCCCTCCTCAATCGACACACAACATCCCACAATGAAAAAGCCAAAACAGGTTTTCATTTTTTTGTCCATTTATTAAAAATCAAAAACAGAAATATCATACTAAAATAAGTTTCAGACCTTTTGCTATGAGACTCGAAATTGAGCTCAGGTTCACAAGGCACACAACTGTCTATATAAGGTCCTACAGTTGACAGTGCATGTCAGAGCAAAAACCAAGCCATGAGGTCAAAATAATTGTCCGTAGAGCTCCGAGACAGGATTGTGTCGAGGCACAGATCTGGGGAAGGGTACCAAACAATTTCTGCAACATTGAACGTCCCCAAGAACACAGTTGCCTCCATCATTCTTAAATGGAAGAAGTCTGGAACCACCAGAGGGGGGTTCTGAGCAACCAGGGGAGAAGGGTCTTGGTCAGGGAGTTGACCAAGAACCCGATGGTCACTTTGACAGAGCTCTAGAGTTCCTCTGTGGAAATGGGAGAACCTTACAGAAGGACAGCCATCGCTGCAACGGCTAGACGGAAGACACTCCTCAGTAAAAAGCACATGACAGCCCACTTGGAGTTTGCCAAAAGGCACCTAAAGGTCTCTCAGACCATGAAAAACAAGATTCTCTGGTCCAATGAAACCAATATTTAACTCTTTGGCCTGAATGCCAAGCGTCATGTCTTGAGAAAACTGGCACCATCCCTACGGTGAAGCATGGTGGTGGCAGGACAACAGGACAATGACCCTAAGCACACAGCCATGACAATGCAGTAATGGCTTCAGGAGAAGTCTCTGAATCTTCTTGAGTGGCCCAGCCAAAGCCCGGACATCAACAAGAACAAACATCTTTGAAGAGACCTAAAAATAGATTTTAAACGACGCTCCCCATCCAACCTGAAAGAACTTGAGAGAATTTACAGAGAAGAATGGGAGAAACTCCCCAAATACAGGTGTTTCAAGCTTGTAGCATCATACCCAAGAAGACTCAAGGCTGTAATCGCTGCCAAAGGTGCTTCAACAAAGTACTGAGTAAAGGGTCTGAATATTTGTGTAAATGTGATATTTCATTTTTTTAAATATATTTGCATACGTTTCTAAACACCTGTTTTTGCTTTGTCATGATGGGGTATTGTGTGTAGATTGATGAGGGGAAAAATTATTTTATATATTTCAGAATAAGCCTGTAATTTAACAACAAGGGGTCTGAATACTTTCTGAATGCACTGTATATGGTAATTGCTCATAGGTAACTATATACGCATTATGCAGGTAAACAAGTATGTACCCCTCAAGATACACTTTATTTGAACTAGTTAAATCCTGTGTAACACCAAGTAATTACATTGCACGGATATGATATGTACTCTGTGGTATACTAAACTCAGCAAAAAAAGAAACGTCCCTTTTTCAGGACCCTGTCTTTCAAAGATAATTAGTAAAAATCCAAATAACTTCATTGATATTCATTGTAAAGGGTTTAAACACTGTTTCCCATGCTTGTTCAATTAACCATAAACAATTAATGAACATGTGTCATGTAATTCTAGAAGTAGTGGGTGGAGGAGTCAGGCGCAGAGGGCAGAGTAGTGTATATGTGGACTGTTTATTTCCAAAACAACAGTGTCGGTCAACGCCACACACACGGGCGCAATAAGACCCAGTCCAAAACAACAGGACGAAACGGTTAGAGAACAAAATACTTCCGCAGAAATCACACACATCAAATACCAGAAAACAAGCCCGCCCAAAAGCCGGCGGCCTACCGGGTTTAAATAGCCCAAAACCAAAAACCTAAACAAGAAACAGGTGCAACTAATCAGACAAAACTAAATGAAACAGAAAAGGGGATCGGTGGCAGCTAGTTGTCACGCCTTGGTCATTGTATTTTGTGTTTTTGTTATATGTTTGGGTAGGCCAGGGTGTGACATGGGTTTATATGTTGTGTTTCGTATTGGGGTTTTATTAGCATTGGGATTGTGTATGATTAGGGGTGTGTCTAGTTAGGCTTGGCTGCCTGAGGCGGTTCTCAATTGGAGTCAGGTGATTCTCGTTGTCTCGATTTGGGAACCGTATTTAGGTAGCCTGAGTTCGCTTTGTATTTTGTGGGTGTTTGTTCCTGTCTTTGTGTAGTAGTCACCAGATAGGCTGTAATAAGTTTCACGTTCCGTTCTGTTGTTTTTGTATTTAGTATTTCAGTTATTTCATGTACCGCGATTCAGTTCATTAAAGTCATGAGTAACCTACACGCTGCATTTCGATCTGACTCTCTTCTTTCAACAGACGAACGACGTTACACTAGTAGGCCGGCGATGACAACCGCCGAGCACCGCCCGAACAGGAAGAGGCACCATCTTCGGCGGGATTCTGCCCCTGAACAGGCAGTTAACCCACTGTTCCTAGGCCGTCATTGAAAATAAGAATTTGTTCTTAACTGACTTGCCTAGTTGAATAAAGGTAAAATAAATGTAAAAATAAATACATTCGTGACAACATGTACCTGTGGAGCGGTCGTTAAGACACTAACAGCTTACAGACGATAGGCAATTAAGGTCACAGTTATGAAAACTTAGGACACTAAAGAGGCCTTTCTACTGACTCTCAAACACCAAAAGAAAGATGCCCAGGGTCCCTGCTCATCTGCGTGAATGTGCCTTAGGCATGCTGCAAGGAGGCATGAGGACTGCAGATGTGGCCATGGCAATAAATTGGAATGTCTGTACTGTGAGACGCCTAAGACAGCGCTACATGGAGACAGGACGGACAGCTGATCGTCCTCGCAGTGGCAGATCATGTGTAACAACACCTGCACAGGATCAGTACATCCGAACATCACACCTGTGGGACAGGTACAGGATGGCAGCAACAACCACCCGAGGTACACCAGGACCGCACAATCCCTCCATCAGTGCTCAGACTGTCCGCAATAGGCTGACAGAGGCTGGACTGAGGGCTTGTAGGCCTGTTGTAAGGCAGGTCCTCACCAGACATCACCGGCAACAGCATTCGTCTATGGGCGCAAACCCACCATTGCTGGACCAGACAGGACTGGCAAAAAGTGCTCTTCACTGACTAGTCACGGTTTTGTCTCACCAGGGGTGATGGTCGGATTTGCATTTATCTTGGAAAGAATGAGCATTTCACCGAGGCCTGTACTCCGGAGCGGGATCGATTTGGAGGTGGAGGGTGCGTCATGGTCTGTAGCAGTGTGTCACAGCATCATTGGACTGAGCTTGTTGTCATTTCAGGCAATCTCAACGCTGTGTGTTACAGAGAAGACATCCTCCTCCCTCATGTGGTACCATTCCTGCAGGCTCATCCTGACATGACCCTCCAGCATGACAATGCCACCAGCCGTACTGCTCGTTCTGTGGGTGATTTCCTGTCAGTGTTTTGTCTTGACCAGCGAAGAGCCCGGATCTTAGTCCCATTGAGCACATCTGGGACCTGTTGGATCGGAGGTGAGGGCTAGGGCCATTGCCCCAGAAATGTCTGGGAACTTGCAGGTGCCTTGGTGGAATGGGGTGACATCTCACAGCAAGAACTGGCAAATCTGATGCAGTTCATGAAGAGGAGATGCACTGTAGTACTTAATGCAGCTGGTGACCACACCAGATATTAACTGTTACTTTTGATTTTGACCCCCTTTGTTCAGGGATACATTATTCCATTTCTGTTAGTCACATGTCTGTGGAACTTGTGTCAGTTGTTGAATCTTGTTATGGTCATGCAAATATTTACACATGTTACGTTTGCTGAAAATAAACGCAGTTGACAGTGAGAGGACGTTTCTTATGTTTATCCTCCCACTTGGATGGCAATGAGGTTCAGGTTGTCATAATGGGTAACGTACATGTTCATTCTAAATACATCTTTAAATTATTGTCTGGGATGACACCCGTATGGCAGACCCCAGTCCGTGAGGTTGACATTTATCTGATCTGTTTCTGTAAACTCAATCAAGTGAACCCAGATTATACACTTTTTGGGGTCAAGTGCTAGCAAAAACAAGATTTTTTGTGCGTTCACGCACAAGAGTGCGTTCACCGGTAGGTAATTAGAGCCTCCAACATTTGTAATCTCGGACACCCAGCGCATCTGTCCAAGACAACCTTGTGACAGTTGTTACTGAATCGGATGCAGCTGAGAAGAAACAAAATACTAAATTGGAGAATTTAGTGGAAACTTGCACATTTGTAACAAGCATGTGAACAAGTATTCGTTGTTACACTTCTGTAATTACAGACTGCAATTACCGCCCATTACATGCTTTTATTACAGTGTAAACTTTGAGTTATTACAAAGGACCCCCTTAAAATAAAGTGTTAGCAATTTTTCATTCGCTCAGACAGCTGTGGGAGTCTGGTCTGCATGACAAATGAGCTCAGCATGAAGAACGAGAGTGTCTAAGAAGCAGACACAAGGTAACAGTATCTAAAGCCATTTTCACACAGAAGCACTGTGTTTTACCTTTATAATAAAATAAGCACATTTCTATACGGCCCCTGTTAAAAAAAGATCCTTATTTACAAAAAATGTTCAGGTATACCCCCACCCTGATGTGAACTTTTCATGGCATCAAACATTCCCTAGTAACCTGATGTTGTTCATAATATCTTGCAGCTGTCACGACTTCCGCCGAAGTCGGTCCCTCTCCTTGTTCGGGCTGTGTTCGGCGGTCGACGTCACCGACATTCTAGCCATCACTGATCCCTTTTTTCATTTTCCATTGGTTTTGTCTTGTCTTCCTTCACACCTGGCTCCAATCCCATCAATTACATGTTGTCTTTTAACCCTCTGTTTCCCCTCATGCCCTTGTCGGAGATTGTTTCATTGTATGTTCTGTGCGAGTCATGTGTTGGTGTGCGACGGATTTTGTACCCATTTATATAATTTTTAGCATGTTTTGGTTTTTGGCGTTTTATGAGCACTTATTAAATAACCCCATTTATACCAAGTTCGTTTTCCTGCGCCTGACTTCCCTGCCACCGACACGCACCATATTACAGCAGCAAAACCCACTGTAGCTGGCTGCACACAATATGTCTAGCTTTATTTCATTGAGTTGATTGACAACACACTCTCAATTACCGTACAATAACAGCCAGGAGAAGAGTTGCAGTCGAGAGGAGTGGGGTTGACATGAGAGAATTGGAAGAAGTGGGTTTGGTGAGGTGCACATGGTAGTATACCTGTAAATGGGAAAACTATGGGAAGAACAGAAGGATTTGTTTTAAATTTGCACCAGTAGGAAGTCTGAAGCTAAAAAGTTATCATCTGCCCAAATAAATAAATATCAGCCCCAAGAAACAAATATAATCTCTCAAGAGAAGACCTTGGGACTGAATATGAATCATCATGATTCATAATAGAGGATGGGAAACGAGATAGAGAGCAGCTACAATGTTTTGAAATCCACCGCAAATAAAGCGCTCTAATTTGACAGTAGCTCCAAATAGCATCTTAATACTGCAAATAAAAAGCCAGAACAACACCCAATCTTTTCTAATGTCCCTTTGTAATGGACTAAAAAAGCAAACATGATAGGCATCAGCCAAACGAGAAACACCAACACAATGGGATGTGCATCCCCGAATGGAATAAAACAACTGTGTTGGCTGAAATGGCCAATGGGAAAATGGAAAATGGGAATTGTTAACCCATATCAAATGTTTGTATGAGTCTACTGTCCAGAAAAGTTGTTATTGATGACATACAAACACTCTGCAGAGATTTCTTGTAGCATCCTGAAAGTCATTATTGAACATCCCCAAAATACTATTTTATTAGATGGATAATGTAATGTACGTTAGAGTGCTTAAAGTGGGACATACTTTTCTCTTTGTGTGGGTTCTGAGATATAAGTGGCCTTGTTTTCAGGATACGTTCCTTTGAGAACCCAGAGAGGTGGAATATAGCAGAGAACACCAGAGGGATGAAACAGGATTTAGGTCAAATCCTATGAATCCTCGCCGTGTAATAAAAAAGGATTCGTAGAGTATTATCCAACCAGTGTTCAATGTCAGTAACATGCAATGACAAAGACAACAATCTTTGAAACTGAAGAGAAAAGGCACCATTAGTAGACGTTTTAGTAGAAATAAACCTACTGTTGGTTATCATGATGACCTGGTGAGGCATCACCCCTGGCAGTAACAGCAGCATTGCATCACGGCAGAGGGAAACGAGAGAAGAGTTTCTTCTGCTGCTGGCGCTGTAGGGGGAAGAGAAAAAAAGAAGGAAAATGCTAGAGACAATCTGGAGGAAAGAAAAGCGCCCAGAGTTTTGCAATAGGAAAAGGAATGCATGAGTTGTAGTCAATGAGTGCTTCTTTACCCAGCTTGTTCATCAATGACACTGTATTTCTAGCAATGTGGCCTCGACCTAGTTGCTCACAGTTCATTTCCAACTTGCATCCTTGTATTTTCTTCGTAATAGGTGGATATGGCATTGTCATCTAAATGCACCCCCTTACAATCTAACCAACGTAAAATAAAGTCCACTAGGTACTGCAAGAGTGGAGAGCGGTAGTGAAGGGGAGTGGGGAGATGGGCTCCTTTTTGCTTTCTAATTGAGGCAGTACATCTGCAGTCATTGTCATGGGCAATTATTTCATGAGGGCCTGTCTTTATCTTCCTATTAATTCCCCCATAGAGCTCACATTAGTCCATGTACCTCCAGAGCCTCTGTGAGCTGCAGGTGAGTTAGTATGGAGAACAAAGTAATGGGAAGGATGGCTGTGAAGCTAACAGTCTCTCTGACAGTTACCAGTGAAGAATAGGCATTTTAACGATGAACTGTGGTGAGCGGGCAGTGATGTACAATGTCATTTCAAGGCGTTCCCGGAAACCATTTATCTGGAGATACACTTCAACTGACAGAAGATTTGAGAAATCAAGTTTTGGGCTTGCTTTTTAATGAGAACTAATCCACTCTTGAGAAACCAGGAGTTTTCAACCAAGTAACTTTAATTGACCAGTTGAGTGGCCAGGAAAAGAAGCACCATCAGAATGACATCAAGGGCTGGACTTGGGCATGCCTAATGTATTTCTTCAAATCCGGTCCTTAGGCACTTTGGTGTTGAACATGTGGCTGCTGAATGAGGCGTGAATGCTGAGCGGTCCATTACCCTCTTCTCTGTGCTTCTATTATCTTCCCCTCTGAGAGGAGTGTTAGAGCCATAAGAAACAGGCTCCTTCTGTATACTCCTACCATTCAACTTATAGAATAAATATTGTAGCCCAGATCAACCAAGCAACATTGTAAGACGGGAGGTGGGAGGAAGAGGGAGAGCAAATCTACAGCACAGTCAATGCATGCTCGGGCTCGAAAACTCACACACGCATACACACATACTGCAGATCCGGGAAGCATCATTCACTGTGCAGAGCACAAGGACTGCAAAGCACAAGGATGGAGGAGGGGATCATAAATCTTTAATTCAACTCCAGAATAAAGATAAAAGTTGTATACTTGCTGCAAATCCTACAAATGTAATTGTAAGCATATTAGTTTATCTTGTCTGCAAAGTATCCCATGACAGACACAGTTAGACTCAGCATGTTTATCAATCGTTGTTTAGAGATCGCAGATCATAGGGATCCGACTTTGGGGAGATTATGACTAGAATCTCAGAGCCTGCTGCTACCATCTGGAGGCAGGGCTCTAAAGTGTGATAATTTTGGTCGCATATGCTCCTAAATACAGTAGTTTTTGGTACGACCTGGAATTCAATTTTTGGAGCACCAATTGAATAGCGGAATTGAATAGCCCTGGTGTAGTGTTTTAAGCCTTATTTGCATATTTCCCAGGGTGCTTTTCAAGTGAATTTTAGAGTTACCAGTACCACCCATGAGTGTGTTTGCTAGTGTCAGAGACATGGTTGTTGCATTCATAAATATTCAGATCTGTTGACTTCATCAAGTGAGATCTTTGGTGAATATGATATTAAAATAACATTGTTTAAAGTAATACAATACATATTTCATAAGGCCTTATTTTGAGGACCTTGTTGTACCCTACTACACTTGCCTGAATCTCATAGCTAACATGCCACATCAAGTCACATTATGCTGGCTTGCAAAGTGATGTGTAATTCAGAATTTTTATTCATCCGCATCCTGCATTCAGAACGAGAGCCAGGGTTATGAAGATGACGATCTGAGACTACCTTAAAGGGATACTTCGGGATTTTGGTAATGAGGCCCTTTAGCTGCTTCCCCAGAGTCAGATTGAATTTGTGGATACCATTTCTATTTCTCTGTATCCAGTATGAAGGAAGTTAGAAGTAGTTTTGCAAGCCAATGCTAACTAGCGTTAGTGCAATGACTGGAAGTCTATATCCACTTGGAGGTCAGGGCCTTGAGCACGGGCCCTGCGTGCCCGGTTGGTATTCGGCCATGATTACTTAAAAAGCTGGTTATGGTTAGGGTTAGAATTGTTAGCTGACATTGGGTGTCAGTGAATGACATAACAAAAGAAAACTTCTGAGGCACAACCAAATTTTCGAAATGTTATTCTACTATTTTAACTCTCAGTCAATTAAATAAAAATCTTACCTTTGCTCCTAAATTTGATGTGGTGCTCCTAACATTATAAGCTGGGAGCACCAGTGCTACCAATGAGTCTGGAGTAGAGCTCTGCTACCCGACCCAAGCCTGATGGGCCTCAACATTGTATGTTCGGTTAGGGCCGGGTAGGGCCTGTTTTTTAATCAATCATTAGGGTACGGGCAGGACTTAGGTATCACTAAATTGATCACTAACATTTTGAAGCTGAGCCATATGTTTGTGCTCTGCCGCGCATTTCAGTCATATCTGACTAAGATCATAACATGGTGTCAGAAGTGCTTTAATCTCGTCAAATACACTGTGTACAAAACATTAAGAACACTTTTCTAATATTGAGTTGCACCCCCTTTTGCCCTCAGAACAGCCTCAATTTGTCGGGGCATGGACTCTACAAGATGTCAAAAGCGTTCCACAGGGATGCTGGTCCGTGTTGACTCCAATGCTTCCCACAGTTGTGTCAAGTTGGCTGGATGTCCTTTGGGTGGTGGACCGTTCTTGATACACACATGAAACTGTTGAGTGTGAAAAACTCAGCAACACTGCAGTTCTTTACACAAACTGGTGCGCCTGGCACCTACTACCATACCCCGTTTCAAAGGCACTTAAATCTTTTGTCTTGCCCGTTCACCCTCTGAATGGCACACATACACAATCCATGTCTAAGTTATCTCAAGACTTAAAAATCATTCTTTAACCTGTCTCCTCCCCTTCATCTATAATGATTTGAAGTGGATTTAACAGGTGACATCAATAAGGGATTGTAGCTTTCACCTGGATTCATGGAAATAGCAGGTGTTCCTACTGCTTTGTACACCCAGTGTATTAAACAGGTGAGATTATTTCACAGAAAATAATCATGTTCCTTGAGTTTTGTCAGAATTTAGAGTGATATAAATTTGCAGCTAACTGCTGTCTCATGTCTCTTCATTGAGCAGAGCAGCCCAAGCAGAGCCTTTGCTATGGAAACTAACAGACTCAGAGCCACCATGAGCAGAGTACATGCAGAGCTAGCAGGACACAGGGAGCAAGTGACAGACAGCGAGGAGCAGCTAATGGATTTACTGACAGTGGATGTTATTTCTAATTTCTGGCTTCGGAAAGGGTGAGGCCCTGAACCTGGAGGGCATGGGTGGGGCTCGGGGTTCAAATTCATGGCTGTGCAGGGCTCTCGTCATCAGATGCTAACCAGCTAATACTCATCAGATGCTAACCAGCTAATTAGCTACTAGCTATTTAGTCACGCTTCTGCTAGCCCCGGCATGCTAACTTTATGAATGCTGTGTCTCCCGCTTGCTAGCGTAGTAACAACTACCTAATGGCTTCCCTGTTTCATCTGTTGCTGTTCACTGGACCCTATGATCACTTGGCTACATAGCTGAAGCCTGCTGGACTGTTCATTAATCACGGTACTCCATTTAGTTTATTTTGTTTATCTGTCGTCCCCAGCCTCAAACTTATGCCCTGTGCGTAGTTAACTGACCCTCTCTGCCCATTCATTGCCACTTTACCTGTTGTTGTTGTCTTAGCTGATTAGCTGTTGTTGTCTTACCCATTGTTGTCTTAGCTAGCTCTCCCAATCAACACCTTTGATTGCTTTATGCCTCGCTTTATGCCTCTCTCTAATGTCAATATGCCTTGTATACTGTTGTTTAGGGTAATTATCATTGTTTTATTTTAAGGCGGAGCCCCTAGCCCCACTCAACATGCCTCAGATACCTCTTTGTCGCACCTCCCATAAATGCGGTGACCTCACCTAGCATAGCTAGTGCCTCCAGAGATGCAACCTCTCTCATCGTCACTCAAAATCTGCTCTTTTTATTCTCTGTCCCCAACGCACTAGATGCCCAGTTTTGATAGCCTTTAGCCGTACCCTCATCCTACTCCTCCTCTGTTCCTCGGGTGATGTAGAGGTTAACCCAGGCCTGTGTGTCCCCAGGCGCTCTCATTTGTTGACTTCTGTAACCGTAAAAGCCTTGGTTTCATGCATGTTAACATCAGAAGCCTCCATCCTACGTTTGTTTTACTTACCAACCCTGATGCCCTTGCCGTGTCTGAAACCTGGCTTAGGAAGGCCACCAAGAATTCTGAGATTTCCATCCCCAACTACAACATTTTCCGTCAAGATAGAACTGCCAAAGGGGGAGGAGTTGCAATCTACTGCAGAGATAGCCTGCAAAGTTCTGTCATACTTTCCAGGTCTATGCCCAAACTTCTAATTTTAAAAACAAATCCCTACAGAAATAAGTCTCTCACTGTTGCCGCCTGTTATAGACCCCCCTCAGCTCCCAGCTGTGCCCTGGACACCATATGTGAATTGATTGCCCCCCATCTATCTTCAGAGTTCATTCTGTTTGGTGACCTAAACTGGGATATGCTTAACACCCCGGCCGTCCTACAATCTAAGCGAGATGCCCTGAATCTCACACAAGTTATCAAGGAACCCACCAGGTACAACCCTAAATCCGTAAACATGGGCACCCTCATAGATATCATCCTAACCAACTTGCCCTCCAAATACACCTCTGCTGTTTTCAATCAGGATCTCAGCGATCACTGCCTCATTGCTTGTATTCGTTATGGGTCCGCGGTCAAAAAAACAACCCTCATAACTGTCAAACGCTCCCTAAAACACTTCTGCAAGCAGGCCTTTCTAATCGACCTGGCCCGGGTATCCTGGATGGATATTGACCTCAACTAAGAACAGATATAGCCCTTGGTTCACTCCAGACCTGACTGCCCTCGACCAGCACAAAAACATCCTGTGGCGTCCTGCACTAGCATCAAATAGTCCCCGCAACACTCAACTTTTCAGTGAAGTCAGGAACCAAAAAACACAGTCAGTTAGGAAAGCAAAGGCTAGCTTTTTCAAACAGAAATTTGCATCCTATAGCTCTAACTCCAAAAAGTTATGGGACACTGTAAAGTCCATGGAGAATAAGAGCACCTCCTCCCAACTGCCCACTGCACTGAGGCTAGGAAACACTGTCACCACCGATAAATCCACGATAATCAAAAATTTCAATTAGCATTTTTCTAGGGCTGGACATGCTTTCCTCCTGACTACCCCAACCCCGGCCAACAGCTCTGCATCCCCCACAGCTACTTTCCCAAGCCTTCCCAGCTTCTCCTTCACCCAAATCCAGATAGCAGATGTTCTGAAAGAGCTGCAAAACCTGGACCGCCACCATTGTTGCAACCCCTATTACTAGTCTGTTCAATCTCTCTTTCGTGTCGTCTGAGATTCCTAAAGATTGGAAAGCTGCTGCGGTCATCCCCGTCTTCAAAGCGGGTGACACTCCAGACCCAAACTGTTACAGACCTATATCCATCCTGCCCTGCTTTTCTAAAGTTTTCGAAAGCCAAGTTAACAAACAGATCACTGACCATTGAGAATCCCAGAATACCTTCTCCGCTGTGCAATCCGGTTTCCGAGCTGGTCACGGGTTCACCTCAGACAAGCTCAAGGTATTAAACGATATCATAACTGCCATCGATAAAAGACAGTACTGTGCAGCCGTATTCATCGACCTTGTCATGTTTTGTCATAGATTGTCATGTCTTGTCCCTGTGCTTTCTCTTCTATTCGTTTCCCCCTGCTGGTCTTATTAGGTTCTTTCCCTCTCTCTATCCCTCTCTCTCTCTCTATCGTTCCGTTCCTGCTCCCAGCTGTTCCTCATTCTCCTAACTACCTCATTTACTCTTTCACACCTGTCCCCTATTTTGCCCTCTGATTAAGTCCCTATTTCTCTCTCTGTTTCCGCTTCTGTCCTTGTCGGATCCTTGTTTGCTGTGCTGTGTTCTTGTTCCGTCCTGTCGTGTTTTTGCCTTCATCAGATGCTGCGAGTGAGCAGGTGTCTCTGTCAGCTACGGCCTGCGCCTACCCGAAGCGACCTGCAGTCTGTGGCCGCTTCTCCTGTTATTCCCCTCTACAGACTAGAGGATTTCTGTTATTCCCCGTTTGGACATTTCCTGTTAAGGATTCAGGATTTGTCGTTTTCTGTTTGGACTTGAAATAACTCTGTTTCTGTTAAGTCGCTTTTGGGTCCTCACTCACCCGCATAACAGAAGGATCCGACCAAGAATGGACCCAGCGACTACGGATCCTCGCAACTCAGCCGTCGAGATCCAGGGAGCGATGCTCGGCAGACACGAGCAGGAATTGTCTGCTGCTCGTCATGCCGTTGAGACCCTGGCCGCTCAGGTCTCCGACCTCTCAAGACAGTTTCACAATCTCCGTCTCGAGCCACCAGCTATTTCCTGGTCTTCCGAGTCTCCGGAACCAAGAATTAATAACCCACCGTGTTACTCTGGGCAGCCCACTGAATGCCGCTCCTTTCTCACCCAGTGTGATATTGTGTTCTCTCTCCAGCCCAACACATACTCAAGGGATAGAGCTCGTATCGCCTACGTCATATCTCTCCTTACTGGACGGGCTCGTGAGTGGGGCACGGCTATCTGGGAGGCAAGGGCTGAGTGTACTAACGAGTATCAGAACTTTAAAGAGGAGATGATACGGGTTTTTGATCGTTCAGTTTTTGGGAAGGAGGCTTCCAGGGCCCTGGCTTCCCTATGTCAAGGTGATCGATCCATAACGGATTACTCTATAGAGTTTCGCACTCTTGCTGCCTCCAGTGACTGGAACGAGCCGGCGTTGCTCGCTCGTTTTCTGGAGGGACTCCACGCTGAGGTTAAGGATGAGATTCTCTCCCGGGAGGTTCCTTCCAGCGTGGATTCTTTGATTGAACTCGCCATCCGCATAGAACGACGGGTAGATCTTCGTCACCGAGCTCGAGGAAGAGAGCTCGCGTTAACGGTGTCCCCCCTCTCCGCATCACTACCATCTCCCCCCACTGGCTCAGGTGTTGAGCCCATGCAGCTGGGAGGTTTTCGCATCTCGACTAAGGAGAGGGAACGGAGAATCACCAACCGCCTCTGTCTCTATTGCGGTTCTGCTGGACATTTTGTCATTTCATGTCCAGTAAAAGCCAGAGCTCATCAGTAAGCGGAGGGCTACTGGTGAGCGCTACTACTCAGGTCTCTCCATCAAGATCCTGTACTACCTTGTCGGTCCATCTACGCTGGACCGGTTCGGCAGCTTCCTGCAGTGCCTTGATAGACTCTGGGGCTGAGGGCTGTTTTATGGACGAAGCATGGGCTCGGAAACATGACATTCCTCTCAGACAGTTAGGGGAGTCCACGTCCATGTTCGCCTTGGATGGTAGTCCCCTCCCCAGCATATTATGTGAAACACTACCTTTAACCCTCACAGTATCTGGTAACCACAGTGAGACCATTTCTTTTTTGATTTTTCGTTCACCTTTTACACCTGTTGTTTTGGGTCATCCCTGGCTAGTGTGTCATAATCCTTCTATTAATTGGTCTAGTAATTCTATCCTATCCTGGAACGTTTCTTGTCATGTGAAATGTTTAATGTCTGCTATCCCTCCTGTTTCTTCTGTCCCCTCTTCACAGGAGGAACCTGGTGATTTGACAGGGGTGCCGGAGGAATATCATGATCTGCGCACGGTCTTCAGTCGGTCCAGAGCCACCTCCCTTCCTCCTCACCGGTCGTATGATTGTAGTATTGATCTCCTTCCGGGGACCACTCCCCCCCGGGGTAGACTATACTCTCTGTCGGCTCCCGAACGTAAGGCTCTCGAAGATTATCTGTCTGTTTCTCTCGACACCGGTACCGTTGTGCCTTCTTCCTCTCCCGCCGGAGCGGGTTTTTTTTTGTTAAGAAGAAGGACGGTACCCTGCGCCCCTGCGTGGATTATCGAGGGCTGAATGACATAACGGTTAAGAATCGTTATCCGCTTCCCCTTATGTCGTCAGCCTTCGAGATTCTGCAGGGAGCCAGGTTCTTTACTAAGTTGGACCTTCGTAACGCTTACCATCTCGTGCGCATCAGGGAGGGGGACGAGTGGAAAACGGCGTTTAACACTCCGTTAGGGCATTTTGAATACCGGGTTCTGACGTTCGGTCTCGCTAATGCTCCAGCTGTCTTTCAGGCATTAGTGAATGATGTACTGAGAGACATGCTGAACATCTTTGTTTTCGTTTACCTTGACGATATCCTGATTTTTTCACCGTCACTCCAGATTCATGTTCAGCACGTTCGACGTGTTCTCCAGCGACTTTTAGAGAATTGTCTTTATGTGAAGGCTGAGAAGTGCGCTTTTCATGTCTCCTCCGTCACATTTCTCGGTTCTGTTATTTCCGCTGAAGGCATTCAGATGGATCCCGCTAAGGTCCATGCTGTCAGCGATTGGCCCGTCCCTAAGTCACGTGTCGAGTTGCAGCGCTTTCTCGGTTTCGCGAAGTTCTATCGGCGTTTCATTCGTAATTTCGGTCAAGTGGCAGCTCCTCTCACAGCCCTTACTTCTGTCAAGACGTGCTTTAAGTGGTCCGGTTCCGCCCAGGGAGCTTTTGATCTCCTCAAGAAGCGTTTTACATCCGCTCCTATCCTTGTTACTCCTGACGCCACTAAACAATTCATTGTCGAGGTTGACGCGTCAGAGGTGGGCGTGGGAGCCATTCTGTCCCAGCGCTCCCATTCTGACGATAAGGTCCATCCTTGCGCGTATTTTTCTCATCGCCTGTCGCCATCGGAACGTAACTATGATGTGGGAAACCGCGAAATGCTCGCCATCCGCTTAGCCCTAGGCGAATGGCGACAGTGGTTGGAGGGGGCGACCGTTCCTTTTGTCGTTTGGACTGACCATAAGAACCTTGAGTACATCCGTTCTGCCAAACGACTCAATGCACGTCAGGCTCGTTGGGCGTTGTTTTTCGCTCGTTTCGAGTTCGTGATTTCTTATCGCCCGGGCACTAAGAACACCAAGCCTGATGCTTTATCCCGTCTCTTCAGTTCTTCTGTAGCCTCTACCGACCCCGAGGGGATTCTCCCTGAAGGGCGTGTTGTCGGGTTGACTGTCTGGGGAATTTTGAGACAGGTAAAGCAAGCACTCACTCACACTCCGTCGCCGCGCGCTTGTCCTAGTAACCTTCTTTTCGTTCCTGTTTCTACTCGTCTGGCCGTTCTTCAGTGGGCTCACTCTGCCAAGTTATCTGGCCACCCCGGCGTTCGGGGTACGCTTGCTTCTATTCGCCAGCGGTTTTGGTGGCCTACTCAGGAGCGTGACACGCGCCGTTTCGTGGCTGCTTGTTCGGACTGCGCGCAGACTACGTCGGGTAACTCTCCTCCTGCCGGTCGTCTCAGACCGCTCCCCATTCCTTCTCGACCATGGTCTCACATTGCCTTAGACTTCATTACCGGTCTGCCTTTGTCTGCGGGGAAGACTGTGATTCTGACGGTTGTCGATAGGTTCTCTAAGGCGGCACATTTCATTCCCCTCGCTAAACTTCCTTCCGCTAAGGAGACGGCACAAATCATTATTGAGAATGTATTCAGAATTCATGGCCTCCCGTTAGACGCCGTTTCAGACAGAGGCCCGCAATTCACGTCACAGTTTTGGAGGGAGTTCTGTCGTTTGATTGGTGCGTCCGTCAGTCTCTCTTCCGGGTTTCATCCCCAGTCTAACGGTCAAGCAGAGAGGGCCAATCAGACGATTGGTCGCATACTACGCAGCCTTTCTTTCAGAAACCCTGCGTCTTGGGCAGAACAGCTCCCCTGGGCAGAATACGCTCACAATTCGCTTCCTTCGTCTGCTACCGGGTTATCTCCGTTTCAGAGTAGTCTGGGTTACCAGCCTCCTCTGTTCTCATCCCAGCTCGCCGAGTCCAGCGTTCCCTCCGCTCAAGCGTTTGTCCAACGTTGTGAGCGCACCTGGAGGAGGGTGAGGTCTGCACTTTGCCGTTACAGGGCACAGACGGTGAGAGCCGCCAATAAACGCCGGATTAAGAGTCCAAGGTATTGTTGCGGCCAGAGAGTGTGGCTTTCCACTCGCAACCTTCCTCTTACGACAGCTTCTCGTAAGTTGACTCCGCGGTTCATTGGTCCGTTCCGTGTCTCCCAGGTCGTCAATCCTGTCGCTGTGCGACTGCTTCTTCCGCGACATCTTCGTCGCGTCCATCCTGTCTTCCATGTCTCCTGTGTCAAGCCTTTTCTTCGCGCCCCCGTTCGTCTCCCCCCGTCCTTGTCGAGGGCGCACCTATCTACAGGGTACGGAAGATCATGGACATGCATTCTCGGGGACGTGGTCACCAGTACTTAGTGGATTGGGAGGGGTACGGTCCTGAGGAGAGGAGTTGGGTTCCATCTCGGGACGTGCTGGACCGTTCGTTGATCGATGATTTCCTCCGTTGCCGCCAGGGTTCCTCCTCGAGTGCGCCAGGAGGCGCTCGGTGAGTGGGGGGGTACTGTCATGTTTTGTCATAGATTGTCATGTCTTGTCCCTGTGCTTTCTCTTCTATTCGTTTCCCCCTGCTGGTCTTATTAGGTTCTTTCCCTCTCTCTATCCCTCTCTCTCTCTCTATCGTTCCGTTCCTGCTCCCAGCTGTTCCTCATTCTCCTAACTACCTCGTTTACTCTTTCACACCTGTCCCCTATTTTGCCCTCTGATTAAGTCCCTATTTCTCTCTCTGTTTCTGCTTCTGTCCTTGTCGGATCCTTGTTTGCTGTGCTGTGTTCTTGTTCCGTCCTGTCGTGTTTTTGCCTTCATCAGATGCTGCGAGTGAGCAGGTGTCTCTGTCAGCTACGGCCTGCGCCTACCCGAAGCGACCTGCAGTCTGTGGCCGCTTCTCCTGTTATTCCCCTCTACAGACTAGAGGATTTCTGTTATTCCCCGTTTGGACATTTCCTGTTAAGGATTCAGGATTTGTCGTTTTCTGTTTGGACTTGAAATAACTCTGTTTCTGTTAAGTCGCTTTTGGGTCCTCACTCACCCGCATAACAGACCTGGCCAAGGTTTTTGACTCTGTCAATCACCGTATTCTTATCGGCAGACTCAACAACCTTGGTTTCTCAAATGATTCCTTGTTCCACCTCTACACAGACGACACCATTCGGTATACATCTGGCCCCTCTTTGGACATTTTGTTAATAAACCTCCAAACGAGCTTCAATGTCATACATCACTCCTTCCGTGGCCTCCAACTGATCTTAAACGCTAGTAAAACTAAATGCATGCTCTTCAACCGATCACTGCCCCCGCCCGCCTGGCTAGCATCACTACTCTGGACTACAAATACCTAGTTGTCTGGTTAGACTGTAAACTCTCCTTCCAGACTCACATTAAGCATCTCTAATCCAAAATTACATTTAGAATCGGCTTCCTATTTCGCAAAACAAAGCCTACTTCACTCACGCTGCCAAACATATCCTTGTAAAACTGACTGTCCTACCGATCCTCGATTTCGGCGATGTCATTTACAAAATAGCCTCCAACACTCTACTCAGCAAACTGGATGCAGTCTGTCACAGTGCCATCCATTTTGTCACCAAAGCCCCATTTACCACCCATCACTGTGACCTGTATGCTCTTGTCGGCTGGCCCTCTCTACATATTCGTCGCCAGACCCACTGGCTCCAGGTCATCTGTAAGTCTTTGCTAGGTAAAGCTCCGCCTTATCTCAGTTCACTGGTCACCATTACAACACCCACCCGTAGCATGCGCTCCAGCAGGTATATCTCACTGGTCATCCCCAAAGCCAAAACCTCCTTTGGCCGCCTTTCCTTACAGTTCTCTGCTGCCTATGACTGGAACGAATTGTGAAAGTCGCTGAAGTTGGAGACTTATATCTCGCTCACTAACTTTAAGCATCAGCTATCTGAGCAGCTTACTGGTCGCTGCAACTGTACACAACCCATCTGCAAATAGCCCATCCAACTACCTACCTCATCCCCATATTGTTTTTATTTACTTTTTTTCTCTTTTGCACACCAGTATTTCTACTTGCACATCATCATCTGCACATCTATCACTCCAGTGTTACTTTGCTAAATTGTATATCCCATGTGTAACTCTGTGTTGTTGTTTTTTGTCTCACTGCTTTGCTTTATCTTGGCCAGGCCGCAGTTGTAAATGACAATTTGTTCTCAACTCGCCTACCTGGTTAAATAAAGGTAACATTTAAAATGTAAGAGTTTGGAGTAGCCAGCAGATTCTGAACCTACCGTTACATTTGTTTACACTGAACTGCACTGGGGTTTGAACGCAATCCTGGTTACATTAATAACCCTTTACTGCAGTGGGTAAGATTTAGGTCACACAGAGTGTTTCTTGGTAGTCTTAAACAAATCTGCATTGAAACAAAATTATACACCTCACACACATGGTTATGGGCTTAACAAAATACACCTGTACCATGTCAGATATACAGTTGAAATGTATTCAATTTTGAGTATGCATACCAATATTACACTTTATGTACATCACAGAAGACTGAACTATAACAAAACCGTTTGACCTAGAAACACCGTATTTTCAGCTGTTTTTTAAATAATGTATATTCATTATGAAATTATAAAAACATATTAAAAACATTCCATCCATGAAGCCACTAGGTCATTTGACTGGAGGAGATGGCGAGAGATATGGGTCAGAAAACGTACCTGATGGCTATATCTGAAGGTAAGGGAAGTAAGGGGTACAATTCTCTACTAAACACATAAATATGTTATAACTCGTGTGTAACTAATGGCCCTCCAAAGTATGAGAACTGCAGAAAAAGGAGATGAAACTAATGAAAACCATTTTGAACTGTTTTGTAGATCTTGCAAAGCCTATAAGAGTTACTGTCCCAAGGGCACAAAAGCAGTGACTTCAATTCTAAGCTACCATCAAATCAAATCAAATTGTATTTGTCACATGCCGATGTTAATGCAAGTGTAGCGAAATGCTTGTGCTTCTAGTTCCGACAATGCAGTAATAACCAATGAGTAATCTATCCTAACAATTCCACAACTACTACCTTATACACACAAGTGAAAAGGGATAAAGAATATGTACATAAAGATATATGAATGAGTGATGGTGCAGGACGGCATAGGCAAGATGCATTAGATGGTATAGATGTCACGCCTTGGTCATTGTATCTTGTGTTTTTGTTATATGTTTGGGTAGGCCAGGGTGTGACATGGGTTTATATGTTGTATTTCGTATTGGGGTTTGTATTAATTGGGAGTGTGTATTAGTAGGGGTGTGTCTAGTTAGGCTTGGCTGCCTGAGGCGATTCCTAATTGGAGTCAGCTGATTCTAGTTGTCTCGGATTGGGAACCGTATTTAGGTAGCTTGAGTGCCCGTTGTATTTCGTGGGCGATTGTACCTGTCTCTGTGTTAGTCACCAGATAGGCTGTTTTAGTTTCACTAGTTTGTTGTTTTCGTATTTTCAGTTATTTCATGTACCGCTATTTTCTTCATTAAAAGTCATGAGTAACCTACACGCTGCATTTCGGTCTGACTCTCTTCAAACAGCAGACGAACTACATTACAGAATCACCCACCACCATTCACAGACCGAGCAGCGTGTGAATAGGCAGGATCTAAAGGAGGACGTTATGGACGGCAGAAGCAGGGATTATACGACGTGGGAAGAAATCGACTGGTGGGCGGCCGACCCAGAGCGAGTGCAGGAGCCCGCCTGGGATTCCCTACAGCAATGCGAAGAGGGCTATACACATATGGAATCGAAAAGGAAAGCACGGTTATACAGAGCGAGAACGGGAAAGCGCAAGTATGAGGAGGCAGCAGGCGACGCGGTTGGAAACCGGAAAGTCACCCCAAAAAATTTATTGGGGGGGGCTTAGGGAGAGTATGGCTGAGTCAGGAGATAAACCTGAGCCAACTCTCCTTGTTCATCGTGAGGAGCCAAGGAGGAGACCTGAACCAGAGCCAGTGTTAGAGGTGAGCGAAGCAGAGACTGTGAAGGAGTTAATGGGGAAAGTGGAGTGGAGAGTAATGAGGGAGTTGCTAGCTTGGTGCTATAGATATAATATTCGTCCGACGGATCGTGTCGGGGATTTAATAGCACCTGAGTTAGCGCTCTATACTCAACCTGAGGTGCGTGTTAGTCAGCTGGTGAAGTTGGTGCCAGCCTCACGCACCAGGCCTCCTGTGCACATCCCTAGCCTTGCACGTCCTGTGCCTACACTGCTCTCAAGATCTCCAGTACGTCTTCACGGTCTAGCCCATCCTGTGCCACCTCCACACACCAGTCCTCCGGTAGCAGCTCCCCGCACCAGGCTTCCTGTGCGTGTCCTCGCGCCAGTACCACCAGTTCCAGCACCACGCACCAAGCCTCCAGTGCGCCTCGCCTGTTCAGCGCAGCCAGTGCTTTTCTCCCCTCCTGCACTGTTGGAGTCTCCCGCCTGTTCAGCGCAGCCAGAGCCTTTCTCCTCTCCTGCGCTGCCGGAGTCTCCTGTCTGCCCAGCGCCGCCAGTGCTCCCAGTCGGCCCAGCGCGTCCAGTGCGCCTCGCCTGTTCAGCGCAGCCAGAGCTTTTCTCCCCTCCTGCACTGTTGGAGTCTCCCGCCTGTTCAGTGCAGCCAGAGCCTTTCTCCTCTCCTGCGCTGCCGGAGTCTCCTGTCTGCCCAGCGCCGCCAGTGCTCCCAGTCGGCCCAGCGCGTCCAGTGCGCCTCGCCTGTTCAGCGAAGCCAGAGCTTTTCTCCTCTCCTGCACTGCCGGAGTCTCCTGTCTGTCCAGCACCACCAGTGCTCCCAGTCGGCCCAGCGCGTCCAGTGCGCCTCGCCTGTTCAGCTCAGCCAGAGCCTTTCTCCTCTCCTGCACTGCCGGAGTCTCCTGTCTGCCCAGCGCCGCCAGTCGGCCCAGCGTCACCAGTCTGCCAGGATCCGCCAGAAGTGCCAGTCTGCCAGGATCCGACAGAAGTGCCAGTCTGCCAAGATCTTCTAGATCGGCCAGACAACCTGAATCATCCAGGTCCACCAGCCAGCCAGGATTTACCGGAGCCTACTACCTGCCTGAGCTTCCTCTCAGTACTGAGCTTCCTTTCAGTACTAGGCTTCCTCTCTGTACTGGGCTCCCTCTCAGTACCGGGCTTCCCCTCAGTACTGGGCTGCTTCGGTCCCGGGCTGCCCCTCTGTCCCGAGCTGCCCCTCTGTCCCGAGCTGCCCCTCTGTCCCGAGCTGCCCCTCTGTCCCGAGCTGCCCCTCAGTTATGTGGGGATCAGGGTGAGGACTATTAGGCCATGGTCGGCGGAGAAGGTGGATTATCCTAGGACGCGAAGGGGAGGAACTAGGACATTTATGGAGTGGGGTCCACGTCCCGAGCCAGAACCGCCACCATGGACAGACGCCCACCCGGACCCTCCCTATGCTCTTGAGGTGCGTCCCGGAGTCCACACCTTAGGGGGGGGGGGGTTCTGTCACGCCTTGGTCATTGTATCTTGTGTTTTTGTTATATGTTTGGGTAGGCCAGGGTGTGACATGGGTTTATATGTTGTATTTCGTATTGGGGTTTGTATTAATTGGGAGTGTGTATTAGTAGGGGTGTGTCTAGTTAGGCTTGTCTGCCTGAGGCGATTCCTAATTGGAGTCAGCTGATTCTAGTTGTCTCGGATTGGGAACCGTATTTAGGTAGCTTGAGTGCGCGTTGTATTTCGTGGGCGATTGTACCTGTCTCTGTGTTAGTCACCAGATAGGCTGTATTAGTTTCACTCGTTTGTTGTTTTCGTATTTTCAGTTATTTCATGTACCGCTATTTTCTTCATTAAAAGTCATGAGTAACCTACACGCTGCATTTCGGTCTGACTCTCTTCCAACAGCAGACGAACTACATTACAATAGAGTACAGTATATCCATATGAGATGAGTAATGTAGGGTATATAAACATAAAGTGGCATAGTTTAAAGTGGCTAGTGATACATGTATTACATAAAGATGGCAAGAAGCAGTAGATGATATAGAGTACAGTATATACATATACATATGAGATAAGTAATGTAGGGTATGTAAACATTATATTAAGTGGGATTGTTTAAAGTGGCTAGTGATACAATTTTACATCAATTCCCATCAATTTCCATTATTAAAGTGGCTGGAGTTGAGTCAGTATGTTGGCAGCAGCCACTCAATGTTAGTGGTGGCTATTTAACAGTCTGATGGCCTTGAGATAGAAGCTGTTTTTCAGTCTCTCGGTCCCTGCTTTGATGCACCTGTACTGACCTCACTTTCTGGATGATAGCGGTGAACAGGCAGTGGCTCGGGTGGTTGTTGTCCTTGATGATCTTTATGGCCTTCATGTGACATCGGGTGGTGTAGGTGTCCTGGAGGGCAGGTAATTTGCCACCGGTGATGCGTTGTGCAGACCACACTACCCTCTGGAGAGCCTTGCGGTTGTGGGCAGAGCAGTTGCCGTACCAGGCAGTGATACAGCCCGACAGGATGCTCTCGATCGTGCATCTGTAGAAGTTTGTGAGTGCTTTTGGTGACAAGCTGAATTTCTTCAGCCTTCTGAGGTTGAAGAGGCGCTACTGCGCCTTCTTCACAACGCTGTCTGTGTGGGTGGACCAATTCAGTTTATCCGTGATGTGTACGCCGAGGAACTTAAAACTTACTACCCTCTCCACTACTGTCCCATCGATGTGGATAGGGGGGTGCTCCCTCTGCTGTTTCCTGAAGTCCACAATCATCTCCTTTGTTTTGTTGATGTTGAGTGTGAGGTTATTTTCCTGACACCACACTCAGAGGGCCCTCACCTCCTCCCTGTAGGCCGTCTCGTCGTTGTTGGTAATCAAGCCTACCACTGTAGTGTCGTCTGCAAACTTGATGATTGAGTTGGAGGCGTGCATGGCCACGCAGTCGTGGGTGAACAGGGAGCACAGGAGAGGGCTCAGAATGCACCCTTGTGGGGCCCCAGTGTTGAGGATCAGCGGGGTGGAGATGTTGTTACCTACCCTCACCACCTGGGGGCAGCCTGTCAGGAAGTCCAGTACCCAGTTGCTCAGGGCGGGGTCGAGACCCAGGGTCCCGAGCTTGATGACGAGTTTGGAGGGTACTATGGTGTTAAATGCTGAGCTGTAGTCGATGAACAGCATTCTCACATAGGTATTCCTCTTGTCCAGATGGGTTAGGGCAGTGTGCAGTGTGGTTGCGATTGCGTCGTCTGTGGACCTATTGGGGCGGTAAGCAAATTGGAGTGGGTCTAGGGTGTCAGTTAGGGTGGAGGTGATATGGTCCTTGACTAGTCTCTCATAGCACTTCATGATGACGGAAGTGAGTGCTACGGGGCGGTAGTCGTTTAGCTCAGTTACCTTAGCTTTCTTGGGAACAGGAACAATGGTGGCCCTCTTGAAGCATGACCATTTGGCTATAGTTACTGCCACAAGGGCAAAAACATCAATAGTAACTGCACTTTAAGGCCATGGAGGCAGCAAGTTTCTGAACTTCTGAACAATAGTATGATGTCGTCAACATTTTGGGAAGCCAGATTCCGCTAAAATAGACGGTGTCTGTGCTAGATTAAAATACATCAATAAACAGTCCATATAGAGGTTACATATCTGTAACAGCTTTCATCGGAAGAAGAGGAATCGTCAGACCAAAATGCAGCGGGATACGTGTTCATCTTCATTATAAGGAACTGAACACTGAATACAAAAATAACAAAAGGAAAACCTGAAACAGTCCTGCAAGGTGAAACAACAACTAAACAGAAATACAACTACCCACAACTAAAAGTGGAAAAACAGGCTACCTAAGTATGATTCCCAATCAGAGACAACGACAGACAGCTGTCCCTGATTGAGAACCATACCCGGCCGAAACATAGAAATACAAAAACCTGGACATACAATCAAGAATGTCCACCCAAATCACACCCTGACCAAACAACAATAGAAACATACAAAGCAATCTACGGTCGTGGCGTGACAATATCGCTTAACATTTAGAATATATATTTTTTAATCTGCATTCAATTCCAAGTGTCACTCTTCAGTAAAATCATTAACGATTGGTTGACCATTGTCAGGCCCACTATCTGCTTCTCCCTGACAGATAAATGACTGATGCGGACTGTTCTTGCGGCCAGACTGGCACTATGGCCAGATGGACTATGATCTGAAACTCAAGTGCTGGCTGTTTTCTAAGAGAAAGCAATATCAAATTATGAAAATGTTCCAATATGGATGCTCAATAAAAGTCTCTCCATGTCAAGGTCAAAGCAATTCCATCTAATCATGGTCTTGTGAAACACAGAATTCACTCCTCTCTCCTAAAAATCCACCTGACTCTCAAGAAGCAATAAAAAGGTTATTAGAATGAATATTGTAATAACAAGGTGCACTATATTGGAATTGTGAATGTGGCATGCGGTCGTACAAAGAGACTATTTGATCTACAGTTTATTATTCACATTGTGGTAAAAGGTTTTCTGTAGTTTTTCGATTTCTTCATATGGCAACAACAGACAAACAGAACACTCATCTAAATGCTAATAACTGTGTCTATTTTCCTGGCCAATCAACCTGTCCCATTCTTTAGCAAGATCATTGAGACAAAGGCTAGCTATGGCATGCATACACTATATATTTGATTTCAAGTAACTGTCCAGTGTTTCCAGATTTTTATGAAATATGTGTGAATGTACCCCAACAACAGAATTGTGTGGGTGTATATCAGTCATAAAAGAATATAAATATGAGTAAACCACTGATTGGCCAGCTCATCATCCTCATGAGGATGTCATCCTCTATAAGGAAATAGCAAGCATATATTTAAAAAATGTTGAGATACAAGTTTGAGGTGAGGTTTTTTAAGAGCTTTTTCTCTCATTTATGCTTTGGCCACAAATACGAGCACAAGATGAAGGGGAGCACAAGATGAGTCAACAACATTATTTGGTTATGTGTTAACTTAAAAAAGTACAATTTTCATTGGACAGTTACTTTTAAAAGGTATGAAGCACGACTTTTCCTGGTCTTACATTCACTGACCACTATGTAATTCTTTGGCCTGGACATTGTGGCAAATATTCTGCCAAATGCTGTCTTTTTTTTAAACCTTTTTTTTTTACCTTTAACTAGGCAAGTCAGTTAAGAACAAATTCTTAGTTTCAATGACGGCCTAGGAACAGTGGGTTAACTGCCTTTTCAGGGGCAGAACGACAGATTTGTACCTTGTCAGCTCAGGGGTTTTGAACTTGCAACCTTCCGGTTACTCATCCAACACTCTAACCACTAGGCTGCCCTGCCGCCCCAAAAGGAGCTGCCTGAGTGACTGTGTTTTAGGGGCTGCTTGAGGGGCTGCCTCGCATCCTCAGACTGCCTCCCCTCAGAATTTATACAGTTTAGGCAGGCCACCCTGCTCTGTAATTGATGTAAAAATGGCAGGAGGAAAATGTAGAGGATCCATTACAGAGAGAACTTCTGCTACTGGCACAGGGCTGACGTTTGACGCAGCACAACTCTGTGTTGATAAGTGCGGAGTTGATATCAGATCATATTGAGATCAGGATTTATCTGTGTTTCAGTGACAGCTCATGTTAAAATACTTTCTCCCATTTTAAAATGATAATAATGTAAACCTTGAAGGGGAAGTGTAGGATTGTACAGCTAGAAAATTTGACTATTGCAATATGCCCCTACCACTACAATTGATCTTTAGCTAGCGGTGGCTAAAGTTAGCTGAATTTTTGTTGTGGCTGTTTAGAGAAAACGGGCGGCGGGTAGGCTAGTGGTTAAGAGCTTTGGGCCAGTAATCGAAAGGTTGTGATTCATATCCCTGAGCCGAATAGGTGAAAAATCTGTCCATGTGCCCTTGAGCAAGGCACCTAACCCTAATTGCTTCTGTAAGTCGCTCTGGATAAGAGCGTCTGCTAGATGATTAAAAAATTTAAAAGTAAAAAAGTAAACCTGAACCATGAGTTTCAACACGCAACAATAATGACATTACTACAGTGGTCCTAAAGGGAAAATCAGCTTCCCAAATGAAGTGACTGTAACGGTTGTCTTGGGTGGAAGAAGGAGAGGCCCAAAGCGCAGCGTGGTTAGTGTTCATCTTATTTAATAATAATCAAAACTGAACACTGAATAACAAAAACAACAAAGACACAACCGAAACAGTTCTGTCTTGTGCAGACACACAAAGACTGAAAATAACCATCCACGAAATACGATAAAAAACAGGCTACCTAAATATGGTTCTCAATCAGGGACAACGATTGACAGCTGCCTCTGATTGAGAACTAAATCTGCCAAACACAGAAATAGAAAATCATAGAAAAACTAACATAGACAACCCACCCAACTCACGCCCTGACCATACTAAAACAAAAGACAAAACAAAGGAACTAAGGTCAGAACGTGACAGTGACAGGACACGCACATAAAGCAAGACTTTCAACCAAGCCTGTGGAATATTTCATAGGCCTGCGAAGTTTCATAGATACCTGCAAAGTTCCATAGAAGGCTGCAATATATATCAAAGTGTCACGTACTGACTATAGAAAGCCTTTATTTTCTATGGTGTAGTAGGTCAAGGCGTGACTGGGGGTGTTCTAGTTTATTATTTCTATGTGTAGTAGTCTAGTTTTTGTATTTCTATGTTGGCCTGGTATGGTTCCCAATCAGAGGCAGCTGTCTATCGTTGTCTCTGATTGGTGATCATATTTAGGTAGCCTTTTCCCACCTGTTGTTTGTGGGTGCGTGTTTTTGTATTGTTGCTTTTGAGCCCTACAAGTATGTACGTTCGTTTGTTTGGCTTTATTGTTTTTGTTGCTGGTTCACATTCAAATAAATTATGATGAACCCAAATCATTCTGCGCCTTGGTCCACTCCTTATAACGATCGTGACACAAAGGCCTGCAAAGTTTCAAACACGCCTGCGCAATTTCATGGAATAAACTTTGACCCAACCCAAGGCTCCTTCCTGTACACAGAAATATGCTACACAACATGTTGCTTTTGGCCTTGAATACATTCTTAAGATCCGGGCTGGGGAAATTGGATTCATGATGGCCCCATTAGTTCTGAGAATACATCCAGTATACAGACCAATTATCTACTAATAATTTAATGTCCTACTCCTCTCTCAGAGACGTGACCCATTTGGATTTTCCCTTTCATCTGTAATTAAAAATATAAATAAATCCCTTGGTCATAGGACTCATGTTTTGGGTCCATAAAGATGACTATCCATTAAGAGATATGAGAGCATTCCGAACAGCACACTTTCGAACAATATAATATTTGAAGTGACCATGCCTGCTCTTTCTCTGAGAGAGGAGAAGGATGTTGAATGATTAGTAGATGATTGGTCTGTAAACTGGATGTATTCTAAGAACTGACGAAGGTTGGATATAATGGAGTTATAATCCGATTTCCCCGAATGTATTTAAAGCCAAATGCAATACAGACGTAGGATCTTAATTTGACCCAGTTTGCAAGAGCAGGAAATTAACCCTGCAGCAACAGGAAATGTGAATTATTATGTAGATTATAATGAATGATCATTTTTGTAGGGGTATATTTGTATATGTACAGTAAGAATCAAAAGTTTGGACACACCCACTCATTCAAGGATTTTTCTTTTCTTTACTATTTTCTACATTGTAGCATAATAGTGAAGACATCAAAACTATGAAATAACACATATGGAATTAAGTAGTAACCAAAAATGTGTTAAACAAATCCAAATATATTTTTATACATGAGATTCCTCAATGTAGACACCTTTGCCTTGATGACAGCTTTGCACACCTTTGGTATTCTCTCAACCAGCTTCAATGGGTAGTCACCTGGAATGCATTTAAATTAACAGGTGTGCCCTTGTTAAAAGTTCATTTCTGGCAAGAACAGCACAAATAAGCAAAAGAAACGACAGTCCATCATTACTTTAAGACATGATGGTCAGTCAATCCACAAAAATGTCAAGAACTTCTTCAAATACAGTTGCAAAACCACCAGGCGCTATGATGAAACTGGCTCTCATGAGGTCCGCCACAGGAAAGGAAGACCCAGAGTTACTTCTGCAGCAGAGGATAAGTTCATTAGAGTTACCAGCCTCAGAAATTGGAGCACAACTAAATGCTTCACAGATTTCAAGTAACAGACACATTTCAACATCAACTGTTCAGAGGAGACTGCGTGAATCAGGCCTTCATGGTTAAATTGCTGCAAAGAAACCACTACTAAAGGACACCAATAATAAGAAGAGATTTGCATGTGCCAAGAAACACGAGCAATGGACATTAGACCAATGGAAATCTGTCCTTTCGTTTGATGAGTCCAAATTTGAGATTTTTGGTTCCAACCTCCGTGTCTTTGTGAGGCGCAGAGTAGGTGAATGGATGATCTCTGCATGTGTGGTTCTCACCGTGAAGCATGGAGAAGGAGGTGTGATGGTGCTTTGCTGGTGACACTGTCTGTAATTTATTTAGAATTCAAGGCAATCTTAACCAGCATGGCTACCACATTCTGCAGCGATACACCATCCTATCTGGTTTGCGCTTAGTGGGACTATCATTTGTTTTTCAACCCGACAATTACCCAACACACCTCCAGGCTGTGTAAGGGCTATTTGACAAAGAAGGAGAGTGATGGAGTGCTGCATCAGATAACCTGGCCTCCACAATCATCTGACCTCAACACAATTGAGATGGTTTTGGATGACTTGGACCGCAGAGTGAAGGAAAAGCAGCCAACAAGTGCTCAGCATATTTCTACAATGTAGAAAATAGTACAAATAAAGATGAGTTGGTGTATCCAAACTTTTGACTGGTATATTTTTCATAAAGGGAAATCAAGTCTGAAATTTCAAAGTGGAAATTAAAAACTTCAGGATCCTTTTTGAACCTCACATACACTACAATCCTGCAACAAGGGGATCACATTAAGATCATATGTTGTGTTCAGGGGCCTTTAATTTCCCAATGTAACATCCTTCTGTGTACATGAGCCTTGGGTTGGGTCAAAGTACTGTTTATATTTTGAAGCCTGTTATGATACTTCGCAAGTGTCTATGAAACTTTGCAGACCTTCTAAATATTTATATTTTTTAATGAAACGTCACAAGTTTTAAGATATTTTGCAGCCTTTCATGAAACTTCTCAGGTTTTGAAATATTTTGTAGCCTTTCATGAAACTTCACAGGTTTTGAAATATTTAGCAGCTTTTTCTGAAAATCTTTGAAAATTTGGAGGCATTTTTGCATTTTTTTGGCCCATTTCTCTCCCCAATTGCCATATCCAATTGGTAGTTACAGTCCTGTTCCATCGCTGCAACTCCCGTACGGACTCTGGAGAGGCGAAGATTGAGAGCCGTGCATCCTTTGAAACACAACCCAACCAAGCCACATTGCTTCTTGACACAAGGCACGCTTAACCCGGAAGCTAGCAGCACCAATGTGTCGGAGGAAACACTGTGCACCTGGCGACCGTTTCAGTGTGCATGCACCCGGCCCACTGCAAGACACAGTGACTTGCTGATTTGCCCCTTAGGGCTACTGTGAAACAGACAGAAGTCTACAGTTTACATTGCAAGACAGTGGTAGACATTAAAAACATTTAACAAGTAGATATTATAGAACCACCTAACTCCCCTTTTAAAGGAGGACTGACCATATCCTCATTAAGAGACTTGTTTTCTGAAACGTGATTTGCGTCATGGGAGTGTGATTTGATGTGGGTGTGTTATTTAAGCAATGATACTAAATGAAACGCATGTGTTATCACATTTGTATCATGGTTGTGACATGGTCATAGTCAGGGGTTACCAGCATTAAAAAGCAAGATTAATTCCCAAACCATCCATTTTTGGAACAAGATTCATTCCCAAACATCCATTTTTTTCTCTACAGAACACGTTGGTATCTGGTTGCTGAGCAACCGCTTCTTGTTTGTCCATGCTAAACCAGTCTGTCAAAAGTTAGCTTGCGTCCAAATTCTCAAACTAAACACATACTGCAATTTCAAACACAAAACGTTTTAGCTCAGATTTCTTTGCTATCACTTTGCCTAATTTTTGTAAAATGTTATTTAACCTTTATTTAAGTCAGTTAAGAATAAATTATTATTTACAATGCTGGCCTACCTCGGGCCAAACCTGGACGATGCTGGGCTAATTGTGCGCCGTCCTATGGGACACTCAATCACGGCCGGATGTGATGCAGCCTGGATTTGTGTTTGTGATGCTAGCGTTAGCTCACGAATGTGAGGATGTTTGAGTTGGAAACATTCAACATAACATTAGTGACGGTGTGTCTCGTTCATTGGCTCATGTCAATCAAACAAATCTCAAGGAGGCTGCAATAAACGGGGAATGGGGAAAACAGCTGCACATTATCCAATCATAGCAGCAGAATCAACCAACAGACCTTCCATTTCTTTACAGACAGCAGACCTACTTAATTGAGTCATTGGGTAGTTATAATCTCGTTGTGTTGTTGAGAGAAGCGCCAACATTTTCCAGGAAGAGTTGATTGCCCAATGTCTAGTCCTGGCTGATGGAGCTTGGATACCCACCTCCCCCTCAACAAAAGCACACTGGTCCTCCGAGGAGACCCTTGAGGTACTTAATTGTTACCCAGAAAGAAGTTGATATTGAGATTATTTAAATGTTATTTAAATGCCTTTAAATGTTATAAACTGGCATCTCAACTGAGATGTATCCTCGAGCGGTGTATTGAAAACCCAAGTTCCCCTTGACTTAATGGTGAATCAGCTCCTGTTGGGATTAAAACCACTCAGTAACCTTTCATGCATATCCCAGACAACGATAACCAAACTGACGAAAGACAATTACAGTATATGCTGAAGAACATGCTCAGTCAGAAGGTCATAATAATTGTAACTCCCCTTTGCATGATTACCCTGATTTCCCACCTGGGATGAAGGGCGGCTTCTCTACATGGAAAAGTAAGGGTATCAATGATGTTTAAAATACTGCGCTTGATGATAAAATCCTTACATTTGGCCAGATTGTTGGTAAATGTGTCATCTCTAAGAGAGATTCTTTCCGGTTCGTAGTTTTAGATCTGCAAAGCTGAAATTGCATCCAGAGGGCTTCTCCATCTCCTCTTGAAGAATACCCAGCTCAAATCTATCACGCAACTATTTTATAACTCACTGTGCAATTTGAAGAAGGATAATGCAGACAAAACGATGGTGTTATTGGAGGCTGATATAGGCTCCCCAATAAAGCTTGCAGACTGGAAAGAAATGTGTGTACAACCATCCCATTTCCTAGCTTGTAACTCAGCCTGGGAAATGCAATTTAAGACCCTACATCAACTGCATGTCACTCCTGTGTCTAGACATAGAATGAACCCTTCTTGTCTTTGTGATGTGTCAGTGTGCAGAAGGTTCACTTATTCATTACTTCTGGGCTTGTCCTTACATAAAAACATTTGGGTTGGAAGTTGTACAGGAGACAGATACAGTTTTTGAATGCTCTCTCCAGCTAGGTGCAACGTCTTCTATACTGGGAACTAGAGATGAGCTGCCTCTTAGATTTCGTGACACATCTTTTACACATTTTACTATATTGTGCGCGAAAATGTATCCTTCCTCGAGAATCAATAATTTAATGGGAACAAAGGGTCATTGATTTACTTCCCAGTGAAGCTTTCTCTACAGCATTGAAAAATAAGTCGTGTCATTTCTTTAAAGGTAAACTCAGCGAAATGACTTTGCCACGAGCAGCGTCGCAGATATTGAGATGAGCGAGATGCAAGACTTTGCACTCATAAGGTCACATGCAGTATCTCCACGTGTACACAGATTCGCTTCACGCTGTAGCCAGGGCACCAAAACAGCGGAGTACTTGAGCCTCGCACTTCAACGCTCTTAATGTAGTTGTTGCGTAAATTGACTCACTGTGTTGTTTGAGTTCTGCATCTGTGTCATATCGCAGAGTCTACCCTTTAAGATGTGGGACACTTTCTTGAACTACCTTGACCAAATCAAAGCCCAAATGTTAATTTCAGGAATGCCGGGCCTGACTCGACTCGGCTACTTGAGAATGATCCTACTCTATAACTCTAGGTTATTTGTACTATTTCACATACTTGACATTGTGATGGTGCAGTTTGATGATTTGATTGTTGTGTGTCTATGATCTGTATACTAATTAATGGTCTTTTTTATTTATTTTTTATTGTTATTTTGTCTGTCTGTAGGCTTGATATCTGTATAAGCACTTTGTAACAACTGCTGATGTAAAAAGAAGGGCTTTATAAATTACATTTTAATGATTGAGTGGTATATGCCATATTTTGCTGAACCACCAGAAAATTATTTGATTTATCTAATGTGTATTTCAAGGCCTTAGTGTTATGGAATGTGTGGTTTATTGTCAAATTAAATGATCAAATATTTATTTAAATCTAATATTTTACAGGCAGTTCACACATGCATAATAAAAACAACCCTTAAAGGCAGGGTTAAGTCTTTACTGAGAGAGACTCAGATGTGCTGTCTCATGGTTTGCTATTAAATATTATACACTCTCACATGCACTACTGTAGTACATTATCTGGGCTCCAATAGCTTGGCCTATTAACCAGGATATCAGTCTGGAAATATGACTACTTGGCTATGATTTATTACACATACAGACACACGCACACACACAGAGGGAGAGACGTGAGAAAGAGAGAGACCCCTGAAGCAGCGATCTGCTATATTGAATTTGTTTTATAGTCCAGTTGTCATACAAAGTGGAGGAGGATAAATATTCCCCTTCTGCGGCTCTCCCAATCACCTGGGTTTGATAAGTTACTTTCTAAATGTAATATGTTACAGTTTATTTTTTATTTAACCTTTATTTGAACAGGGAGTCATGTTGTGTAACGGCTGTCCTCTCCGTCTTCCTCTAACGAGGAGTATGAGAGATCAGACCAATACACAGCGTGGTAAGTGTTCATGATATTTAATAGAACAGAACACTTAATGACAAAAATCAACAAGAGAACGAAAAAATGAAACCAAAACAGTTCTGTCTGGTGCAGACACACTAAACAGAAAACAACTACCCACAAATCAAGTGGGAAAAACAGGCTACCTAAGTATGGTTCTCAATCAGAGACAACGATTGACAACTGCCTCTGATTGAGAACCATACCAGGCCAAACACATAGAAAACCAAAACTAGAACAACACATAGAATGCCCACCCCAACTCACGCCCTGACCAACCTAAACAAGAATCATAACAAAGGAACTAAGTTCAGGACGTGACAGTACCCCCCCCCCCCCCCCCCCAAAGATGCGGTCTCCGGCTGCAAAACCTAAACCCATAGTGGGACGTGGACCCCACTCCGCCATAGTCTTGGCCCCCTTACGTGGTGCCTTTGGAGCAGCGACCCTCGCCGCCGACCTCGGACTGGGGACCCTTGCAGCGGGCCCCGAATCGACGGGAGACTCCGGCAACGCTGGACAGGCTGGAGACTCCGGCAGCGCCGGAGTGAAGGGCGGCTCCGGCAGCTCAAGACAGACGGGCGGCTCCGGCAGCTCAAGACAGACGGGCGGCTCCGGCAGCTCCAGGCAGGAGGGAGACTCCGGCAGCTCCAGACAGGAGGGAGACTCCGGCAGCTCCAGACAGGAGGGAGACTCCGGCAGCTCCAGACAGGAGGGAGACTCCGGCAGCTCCAGACAGGAGGGAGACTCCGGCAGCTCCAGACAGGAGGGAGACTCCGGCAGCTCCAGACAGGAGGGAGACTCTGGCAGCTCCGGCCTGGAGGGAGACTCTGGCAGCTCTGGGCTGGAGGGAGACTCTGAGGGAGACTCTGGCAGCTCCGGGCTGGAGGGAGACTCTTGCAGCTCCGGGATGGAGGGAGACTCTTGCAGCTCCGGGATGGACAGGTGGGAGAACCTAGAGGGAGGAGACGGAGAGACAGCCTGGTGCGTGGGGCTGCCACAGGAGGCCTGGTGCATGGAGGAGGCACCGGATACACAGGGCCGTGGAGGCGCACTGGAGGTCTCGAACTAATGGCCTGCACAACCCATCCTGGCTGGATGGTGACTCTAGCCAGGCACGTGCGGGGCGCAGGCACAGAACGCACTGGGCTGTGCAGACACACAGGAGACACAGTGCGCAGCGCCGGCAAAGGATATCCTGGCCCGAGGAGACGTACTGGTTGTCTGGAGAGCAGGGCTGGCACCATCCGCCCTGGCTGGATCCTCACCCTAGCCCGGCAGATGCGGGGAGCTGGGATGTAGCGCACCGGGCTAAGCACACGTACTGGGGACGGTGAATGACAAGTACGACGTTCTCCATGGTAAGCACCTCTTGGAGAGCTGTAGTGCCGAGCTGGCACAGGACGTGCAGGGCTAGGGAAGCGCACAGGAGGCCTGATGTGTGGGGCTGGCACAGACTTTACCAGATGGCTTGCACGCACCTCAGGACGAGTATGGAGAGCTGATTCAGGTGACATCAAATTCAGGACATGCTCCGTCAGGCGGATGTCGTGCCTCATGCACCAACACAGCAACTCCCTCATTCCTCTCTCCTCCAATCTCCCCATTAACTCCTTCACTGTCTCTGCTTCCCTTCCGTTGCTCACCTCCAATTTCGCCCTGACCGGCTCTGGTTCCATCCTTGGCTCCTTACGATAAGCACGGGGAGTTGGCTCAGGTCTGACTCCTGACTCTGCCACACTCCCGTGTGCCCCCCCCCCATCCAATAAATTTGTGGTGCTGCCTCTCTAGCTTCCTTGCCAGCCGTGCCAACTCCACGTAGTGTTTCCGTTCAGCCTTAGCTGCCTCCAGTTCCTCCTGTGGACGGAGATACTCCCCAGCCTGTGCCCAGGGTCCCTTGCCTTCCAGTATCTCCTCCCATGTCCATTTCTCCAGATATCTCTGCTGCTCCTCACCATGCTGCTTGGTCCTTCCGTGGTGGGTAGTTCTGTAACGGCTGTCCTCTTCGTCTTCGTCTGACGGGGAGCATGAGAGATCGGACCAATACACAGCTTGGTAAGTGTTCATAATATTTAATAGAACGGGACACTTAATGACAAAAAACAACAAGGGAACAAGAAAATGAAACCGAAACAGTTCTGTCTGGTGCAGACACACTAAACAGAAAACAACTACATACAAATCAAGTGGGAAAAACAGGCTACCTAAGTATGGTTCTCAATCAGAGACAACGATTGACAGCTGCCTCTGATTGAGAACCATACCAGGCCAAACACATAGAAAACCAAAACTAGAACAACACATAGAATTCCCACCCCAACTCACGCCCTGACCAACCTAAACAAGAAACATAACAAAGGAACTAAGGTCAGGACGTGACATGTTGAGATTAAGTATCTATTTTACAAGAGAGCCCTGTATACATTACAATAAAAACAGAAGATAAAACATACATATGTGTATAAAACAACATAATTCAGCACACAATAACAAAAATAAACATTTAATAAAAGCAATCACATTCAACTACATAGAGTTCCTCAATCAATCATGTAAACAGCCTGAGTGGCACCAGCACATGTAACTGCAGTAAACTCTGCAGACTGTTCCACAAATTAGGGGCAAAAAAACTAAATGCAGATTTTCCCAAATCTGTGGAGACTGAAGGGATCTCTAATGTTATCCATTCCTGGGAACTGGTTTGGTGACTTATGTTACTTAACTTAATTAATGATGTTTCATATGCAGGCAGTTTCTGTAAGATAGCTTTGTAAATAAATAAAATAGAATGTAGCTCTCTTCTTACAGACATACTAGTTACCTGTCCAAAATTGTCATCAGTAACATTACTTTTGGATTGATTTCCCCTTAAGAGGAATTACACATAATATTTTGAATTTAAAGGTGCAATAACCCGAAATCGCTCCGCCATTTCCTGATTGTCACGGTTTTCATATGGTGAAGGAGAGTCGGACCAAACTGCAGCGTGTCGATTGCGATCCATGTTTATTTAAACAACGTAAACACGAATAAACACAAACACTACAAAAAAACAATAAACGAAACGAAAACCGAAAACAGCCTATACTTGTGTCAACTAACACAGCACAAGACATCAAGACACTCAGGACAATCACCCACAATACAACCAAAGAATATGGCTGCCTAAATATGGTTCCCAATCAGAGACAACGATAAACACCTGCCTCTGATTGAGAACCACTTCAGACAGCCATAGACTCTCCTAGAACACCCTACTAAACAACAATCCCACTAAGCTACACACCACATACAAAAACCCATGTCACACCCTGGCATGACCAAATACATGAAGAAAAACACAAAATACTTCGACCAGGGCATGACAAACCACCCCCCCCCCCCCCTAAGGTGCGGACTCCCGAACGCACCGCAAATCAATAGGGAGGGTCCGGGTGGGCGTCTGTCCATGGTGGCGGCTCCGGCGCGGGACGTGGACCCCACTCAGTAAATGTCTTAGTCCCCTCTCCTTGCGTCCCTAGATAGTCCACACTCGCCGCCAACCATGGCCTAGTATTCCTCACCCAGAACCCCACTAGACTGAGGAGCAGATCGGGACTGAGGTGAAGCTCGGGACTGAGGTGAAGCTCTGGACAGAGGGGCAGAAGCTCTGGACAGAGGGGCAGAAGCTCTGGACAGAGGGGCAGAAGCTCTGGACAGAGGCTCGGGAGCCTCTGGGCTGAGGGGCTCCGGCAGCAGCGTCGGACAGGCGGGAGACTCCGGCAGCAGCGCCGGACAGGCGGGAGACTCCGGCAGCAGCGCCGGACAGGCGGGAGACTCCGGCAGCAGCGGCGGACAGGCGGGAGACTCCGGCAGAAGCGCCGGACAGGCGGGACCACCTGCAGGGAGGAGACAGAG
This sequence comes from Oncorhynchus gorbuscha, assembly GCF_021184085.1. Taxonomy (NCBI): domain Eukaryota; kingdom Metazoa; phylum Chordata; class Actinopteri; order Salmoniformes; family Salmonidae; genus Oncorhynchus; species Oncorhynchus gorbuscha. The sequence continues at coordinate 30,277,108 of NC_060179.1, read as the reverse complement.
AGACAGCCTGGTGCGTGGGGCTGCCACAGGAATCACCAGGCTGGGGAGACCTTCAGGAGGCTTGGTGTTAGGAGGAGCCTGAAGGACCGGGCTGTGGGGGAGCACTGGAGCTCTGGTGCGCAACCTTGGCACCACTTCCCCAGGCTGGACAACTACTCTATCCCGGACCCTCCAGAGCGCAGGCACAGGTTGAACCGGGCTGTGGGTAAGCACGGGAGATCTAGTGCTTACTACACGCACCTATCCCCTAGGCTCCACTCCCACATTTGCCCGGCACGAGCGGAGTGCAGGCAGAGGACGCACTGCTCCGTCCCAGCGCCCAGGAGACACAGCACGCAGAACCGGCGCAGGATAACCTGGACCAAAACTGCGTACCGGCGACTAGACCCGCTGAGCAGGCACCATACGCCCTGGCTCAATGCCCACACTCGCATGGCACTTTCGGGGGGCTGCCCTATAGCGAACCGGGCTATGGGCACGCACTGGCGACACCGTGCGCTTAACCGCATAACACGGTGCCTGACCAGTAATGCGCTGCTTATAATAAGCATGAGGCGTGAGCTCAGGTCTGCTACCTGGCTTAGTACCACACCTCGTCTGCCCCCCCCAAAAAAATTTGGGGGGCTGCCTCTCGTACCTGTCGCACTGCCGTGCTCCCTCCTCATATCGCCGGCTCCTCTCTCCGGCTGCCTCTGCTCTCCTCGCTGCCTCCACCTGTTCCACCTTTTGGCGGCTACACTCCCCTGGTTTAGCCCAGGGTCCTCTCCCGTCGAGGATTTCCTCCCATGTCCAGAAATCCTTAATACGCATCTCCTCTTTGGGCTGCTCCTGCCTGTTGACACGCTGCTTGGTCCGTTTACGGTGGGTGATTCTGTCACGGTTTTCATATGGTGAAGGAGAGTCGGACCAAACTGCAGCGTGTCGATTGCGATCCATGTTTATTTAAACAACGTAAACACGAATAAACACAAAACACTACAAAAAAAAACAATAAATGAAACGAAAACCGAAAACAGCCTATACTTGTGTCAACTAACACAGCACAAGACATCAAGACACTCAGGACAATCACCCACAATACAACCAAAGAATATGGCTGCCTAAATATGGTTCCCAATCAGAGACAACGATAAACACCTGCCTCTGATTGAGAACCACTTCAGACAGCCATAGACTCTCCTAGAACACCCTACTAAACTACAATCCCACTAAGCTACAATCCCACTAAGCTACACAACACATACAAAAACCCATGTCACACCCTGGCCTGACCAAATACATGAAGAAAAACACAAAATACTTCGACCAGGGCGTGACACTGATTGCTAATATTCTAATAGTTTGTCTAATTTCAGTTTATGTGATAAAACAACCATTCATTGTTTAGAGAATCATTGTACCATCTAAATCGCTGTGAAATTCTATAACCCAAAATATTGTACTTTCAGTGGTTTGAAACTAGTGTACAAAACTGAAAGTAAAATATGCAAAAACTAAATTTAAGAACGGAATAATAGAATAACGCACTTAGAACAGATGTACCGCTTCTTAAACTTGCTTTCAATGAGAATGACATATCTGTAACTCCCAATTCTATGTGGATTTGCTTGTGTAGCATAAAAAGTCACATATTGCAGCTTGAATTACATATTTAGCAGGATAAATCAATGTTAGAGTTTGCAAAGCTGGCCATAGATGGATGTTGCATTTTACTTAATGGGTTGGTTAGGTACGATTCTTCTAACCAATTGCTGTCTACTACAGATAATAATGTGAGTAGGTTATATCTTTACATTAACAAACAAAGTCTGTCAGATTTCCAGTCATTCCAGTTAATTTAATACCCCTTGATCCTCAATAATATAACTTGGAAATATGGAAGTATAGATTAGCCAAATTGTTTTACCTGAGCACATCCCAAAAACTAAGGACTTATTAGCCTACTCTGTTGTTTATGTTTTTGTTGTCATGGATGACTTCGAGTTGAAAAATAAATGCTGCTCTAGTGGAATGGTGTGCTATGAGCACTACTGAAAAGTGCCATTTGCATGTGGAAAATGATTGTCATGTGCTACTATTGCTATAGTGTCACGCCCTGACCTTAGAGAGCCTTTGTATTCTCTATTTTGGTTAGGTCAGGGTGTGACTAGGGTAGGTACTCTAGTTTGTGTAATTCTATGTTGGCCTGGTATGGTTCCCAATCAGAGGCAGCTGTCTATCATTGTCTCTGATTGGGGATCATATTTAGGCGGCCTTTTCCCACCTGTTGTGTGTGGGATCTTGTTTTTGAGTAGCTGCCTGTGAGCAGCCCAGAATGTCACGTTTCGTTTGCGTCTGTATTGTTTTTGTGAGTTTCATATTTATTAAACATGCGGAACTCGAAGTACGCTGCGGTCCATTCATTCAGACGGTCGATGTTTAAATGATGTTTAAATGGCGAATCTACAATTGAAAAAATAACAAAGTGGAAAACCCTGCCTCTGTTTTGGTAAAACCCTGTGAGGGATAGGCCTGGAGAAATGTAACCACTCTCAGATTAATAGACATGTTATGACTATACAGTGCTTGTTTACATTTGCAATGTTTGCAAACATTGGAGAAAACTAGCTTATATTTGGGATTTTCATGGGGTGTGAAAGTTTAATTGTGCTCGTAAGGCATTTATAAGTTATATTATTCAATAATTAATGGGTATATATCATGAATTTAAAAGTTCAAAAATGGATGTGGGCAAGTATTGCATTTTATCAATGATAATACATGACCCCATGACGCAAGGATCTCTTCAAAATTATTCTTAAAATAAAATTGTTTTTGACCGTATGGAGAGCAATACCACTGAGATTAGAAGGTAGGAACTCCCTCAAATGTTTATTCCAAAGGCTGGGATCCGCACTATGCAGCTGTTGCATGAGCACATTTTTAACTCACTGTCCACTGTTGGCAAAAACAAGGTTAGGGAGTAACAAATTACTTGTAGGCTAATCCTTTACATGACTTTGTGGCTGTACCAGCTACTAACCTCTGCCTCTTAAAGGTAAAGTAATCAGATTACGTTACTGAGTTTGGGTAATCCAGAAATTCACCTTACTGATTACAATTTTGGACAGGTAACTAGTAACTAGTTACATTTAGAAAGTAACCTACCCAACCCTGCGCAAAAACAATGATTGATTGGCACCTTATAATTCTTAAATTCAACCATTATTGGGTTAAAATACACATATACATTTGTGAACAGCCATCCACAACAACCACAATCGTGCGGCGCAAAGAGTTAAATGAGAGCAGCAGTGACTCACATTAATGCACTGTATGTAGATATTGATAACAAGTGATATCCTTACTACCCGTAGGCTACACCACTGCTGTCGTCCTTACCTCCAAGCGTTTATTCAAGTTGGATTATTTTTAGATGCTGACAGAAGTTTCACTATTGGAAGACATAGCTTGGACTGTAGCCTACAAAAGCCTTTTCCTGTTCTTTTCCAGCTGTCCAGCAAACACATTTGGTGTCTTCGTAGTGGGCATTACTTATTCAGGCAGAAAAAAATGTAAATGTCCTTTTTTCAATGCTGATTTGAATGTTATTGTCACACCCTGACCATAGTTTGCTTTGTATGTTTCTATGTTTTGTTTGGTCAGGGTGTGATCTGAGTGGGCATTCTATGTTGTGTGTCTAGTTTGTCTATTTCTATGTTTGGCCTGATATGGTTCTCAATCAGAGGCAGGTGTTAGTCATTGTCTCTGATTGGGAACGATATTTAGGTAGCCTGTTTTGTGTTGGGTTTTGTGGGTGGTTGTTTCCTGTCTTTGTTGCACCAGATAGGGCTGTTTTGGTTTTTCCACGTTTATTGTTTTGTATTATGTTCATGTTTAGTTTTCTTATTAAAAAACATGAACTTCAACCACGTTGCATTTTGGTCCGCCTCTCCTTCCCAGGAGGAAAACCGTTACAGTTATCGACAAAACAGAAGGGTGTTTTGAGACCCACATTTTTAGCAAATAACATTTTTTAAAGGAAAACAACATACACTACCGTTCAAAAGTTTGGGGTCACTTAGAAATTCCCTTATTTTATAAAGAAAAAAAATATAAGAAATACAGTGTAGACATTGTTAATGTTGTAAATGACTATTGTAGCTGGAAACGGCATATTTTTAATTGAATATCTACATAGGTGTACAGAGGCCCATTATCAGCAACCATCACTCCTGTGTTCTAATGGCACGTTGTGTTAGCTAATCCAAGTTTATCATTTTAAAGGGCTAATTGATCATTAGAAAACCCTTTTGCAATTATGTTTGGCACAGCTGAAAACTGTTTTTCTGATTAAAGAAGCAATAAAACTGGCCTTTAGACTAGTTGAGTATCTGGAGCATCAGCATTTGTGGGTTTGATTACAGGCACAACATTGTCAGAAACAAAGACCTTTCTTCTGAAACTCATCAGTCTATTCTTGTTCTGAGACATTAAGGCTATTCCATGCAAGAAATGGCCAAGAAACAGAAAATATTGTACAGAACAGCGCAAACTGGCTCTAACCAGAGCAGTGGGAGGCCCCGGTGCACAACGGAGCAAGAGGACAAGTACATTAGAGTGTCTAGTTTGAGAAAAACAGACACCTCACAAGTCCTCAACTGGCTGCTTCTTTAAATAGTACCCGCAAAACACCAGTCTCAACGTCAACAATGAAGAGGCGACTCCGGGATGCTGGCCCTATAATAGAATTGTGTTATTTGACGTGTCAAATTAAAAGCTTATTTAACGCGTCAAATAGTGTTATATGACTTGTATCTTTTTTGACACGTAAAGACCCAAACGACATTCAATGTGCCTCACCCTAATAATTTGGTCTATTTTCACCTCTTAATTTTGCCTAATGTTATAACTTGGTGGTGCACATGTAGCCTATAAACTGTTTTAGAGAAATTTAATAATTGATTATTGTAAGACCTTTCATTGTCTGTTTATATGCCCCCTATATTTATCCTGCAGTTCTGACTTGTTGTACAACTGTAAGAACGGCCCATGTTCTGAATTATGTCGCTGTACATTTCAAAAGTGCTGAACAAATAGTTATATTGACTACGTCCGTCATTGTTCGCTCGTTAATGTCTTACGGATTGCCTCTTATCTGCTTGTCGCCCCCTTATGCCATACTTTGTACATCTCAATTGTCAGTATAAACCACATTTGTTTAAGAAAGTCAGCCATATCAGCTATGTTTTTTTTAAAGCAGTAAATGAGGCTGAATTAACTGTTTCGCTGACAGACAAGGCTCTGCTGAAAGCCAGGTGGTGTAGCAGTGGTAAGGTGTTGGCACTGCTGTTGGGACTCTGCTGTAGGGACGGCTTTATGTAGGCCCTAACAGTTTGTGGGCACCATTTGTCACCGTTTTAGTGCAATTTGTGTATTTTTTTGTGTTGTGTAGTGGCTTTTCTGGCATGCATCCCAATTTATTTATTTTTTGACCCACACAGATTTACATGCTAAAATCGCCACTGCCTAGAAGTGTACATCTAGTTTTCAAAAGTATCTGTCATCAGATTAACACATTTTTGATGGTAATGTAAATCACCATATACCATATTTCCAGTGTCATATTTGCAACTTCAGCTTCGTGGGAGAGAAAAGACTTCAAAGGGAGGTGTATCGTGAAATAAGTGAGCAGGAATACTTTTTTTTCTTCCTGATAGACTGCCCACAAAATGAGGTGGAAACTGAGCTGCACTTCCTAACCTCCTGCCAAATGTATGACCATATTAGAGACACATATTTTCCTCAGATTACACAGACCCACAAAGAATTGGAAAAGAAATCCAATGTTGATAAACTCTCATATCTATTAGGTGAAATACCACAGTGACTACACCATTATTAGGTATCATACGTCTTGGAGGTGGTCAGAAATATGTATAGTATACTGTGCATTCAGAAGGTATTCAGACCTGTCACGCCCTGACCATAGAGAGCCTTTTATTCTCTATGTTGGTTTGGTCGGGGTGTGACTAGGGCGGGTACTCTAGTTTTTGTATTTCTATGTTGGCCTGGTATGGTTCCCAATTAGAGGCAGCTGTCTATCGTTGTCTCTGATTGGGGATCACATTTAAGCAGCCTTTTCCCACTGGGTTTTTGTGGGATCTTGTTTGTGTGTAGTGGCCTGTGAGCACTCCATGACTTCACATTTAGTTTAGCTCTTTATTGTTTTTTTTTTTGTGAGTTTCATTTCAATTAAACATGTGGAACTCCATGTACTCTGCGCCTTGGTCCGAGTAGGATTACAACGACGATCGAGACAAGACCCTTTGACTTTTTCCACATTTTGTTACATTACAGCCTTGTTCTAAAATGTATTACATTTTTTCCCCTCATCTACAAACAATGCCCGATAATGACTAAGTGAAAACAGGTTTTTAGAAATTTTACCAAATGTATTCAAAATGAAAAATATAAATACATTATTTTCATAAGTTTCAGACCCTTTATATTGAGATTCAAAATTGAGTTCAGGTGCATCCTGTTTCCATTGATCATCCTTGAGATGTTTTTACAACTTGACTGGGGTCCACCTATGGTAAATTCAATTGATTGGAAATTCACACACCTGTTTATATAACGTCCCACAGTTGACAGTGCATATCAGTGCAAAAAAACAAGCCATGAGGTCGAAGGATTTGTCCATAGAGCTCCGTGACAGAATTGTCTCGAGGCACATATCTAGGGAAGGGTACCAAAAACTGTCTGCAGCACTGAAGGTCCCCAAGAACATATTGGCCTCCATCATTCTTAAATGGACAAAGTCTGGAACCACCAAGATTCTTCGTAGAGCTGGCCGCCCGTGTGGCATCGGGACAAGTCTCTGTATGTCCTTGAGTGGCCCAGCCGAAGCCCAGCCTTGAACCTGATCGAGCATCTCTGGAGAGACCTGAAAATAGCTGTGCAGCAACGATCCCCATCCAACCTGACAGAGCTTGAGAGGATCTGCAGAGAAGAATGGGAGAAACTCCCCAAATACAGGTATGCCAAGCTTGTAGCATCATACCAAAGAAGACAAGAGGATGTAATCGCTGCCAAAGGTGCTTCAACAAAGTACTGAGTAAAGGATCTGAATACTTATGTAAATGTGATATTTGCAAAAAAATCTAAAAAAGGTTTTTTGCTTTGACATTATGGGGCATTGTGTGTGGATTGATGAGGGGGGGAAACAATTTAATCAATTTAAGAATAAGGCTGTAACGTAACAAAATGTGAAAAAAGTCAAAGGTCTGAACACTCCGGATGCACTGTATTTCCCATGGCTCTTTGCACACACACACACACACACACACACACACTCAAACACACACACACACACACACACTCAAACTTGCAATATGCTACTAATAAGAAACTGGCAGAGATGATTAGGCTAACAAGCATAGGTGATAGATAATTTCACTATAATGCACAAGCCATTGTCTATTTGCTTATGTAGGTGTAAATGCACAAGTCCTTTCTCTCTGCTGAATTTCAAGCTCAACGAACAGAGAAACTAATGATCAATTAATTGGACAGAGATGCAACTGATGGAGGCACCATGCCCATTCTTGGGGATAGTCCCAGATGTCATTAGGCTTTTTTGTTTTTTTCATCTCTCTGATAAAGTCAGTTAAGGCTGAACTCAAATGAACCCACACAGTTCAGTTGGCTTAATTCAGTAAGTGCTGCATGGTGTCAACAACTAGACACGGGTTGAATGGTGGGAACCCGGTTACTGAGATTTACTAAAAATCATTGCTCCTAAAATCATAACTGCTAGAAATTGATAATAAAAATTGATAAGAAATTGATAATAAATTATTCATATGAACAGCATGGCGTGAAATTGAACTTTTTTCTTGTAACAGGTTTGTTGCATTTGCTGCAGCCTATGCTACAGTAATATAAAGACCGAATGCGAGGGTAATTTACTCATCTCCATCTGGCTTTCGGCAGTCACCTTACTTTTTAATTGTAAAGATTATTATTTTTTAATTGCATCTGCAGAGTTTTCAAACATCCTATCACTCGAATATAATTTATTTGAATCAGTGCAAACTCGAGCACTCTTGCAGTCTTTCTCTCCATCAACTCCCTTAAATATTTCACCCAAAATAGATCATCCTGTTCTAGATTGATACATAGCCCTATAAATAGATGTCCCAGACTACCTCTTTCAAGTAATAAATTCAATACAGTATTAGCCATATATTTGCCTAATTAATGATGGGTTATGCATGATACGTTTCTAACGTATAGCCTCTGCCTCTTGCACAATACGCACACACTTGTGCTCCACTGGCCTCTCCTTAAAAATCGTGTCTCATGCAGGAAAAGCTAGACTAGAATAGCTTGCTGGACATCATTTTTTTTTGCATTTCTTATACAAATAGACTATTCGAAGAGGGATGCAAGCTATTATTTTGTGACTGTTAAAAATACAGTAGCCAATAGAACTCACAGGTAGTTTGAAACAGTGGAGGCTCCTCAGAGGTGAAAAGGGAGGACCTTATTTGGGTGTATTTTTTGTTCTTTCGCTTTCAGTTACCTAGATGAATGCATCTAGCTAGTTTAGCCTACTCAAACACCAGGCTCAAACAACTACTGTACACTGTACTGCATGATTGCAGCATGTTTACTAACAAGTTAGTTCTAGTAGCTAAAAGAAAAGGTCAGAGGAGGAGAGCGCGTAGATAGTTGAAAGAAGGAATTACACAGTACGAGACAAAAGTTTGGACACACCTACTCAATCAAGGGTTTTTGTTAATTTTGACTATTTTCTACATTATAGAATAATAGTAAAGACATCAAAACTATGAAATAACACATATGGAATTATGTACTAAACAAATAAAGTGTTAAACAAATCTAAATATATTTTATATTTGAGATTCTTCAAAGTAGCCACCCTTTGCCTTGATGACAGATTTGCACACTCTTGGCATTCTCTCAACTAGCTACACCTGGAATGCTTTTTCAACAGTCTTGAATGAGTTCCCACATATGATGAGCACTTGTTGACTGCTTTTCCTTCACTCTGTGGTCCAACTCTTCCCAAATCATCTCAATTGGGTTGAGGTTGGGTGATTGTGGAGGCCAGGTCATCTGGTGCAGCACTCCATCACGCTCAATTGTAAAATAGCCCTTACACAGCCTGGAGGTGTATTTTGTATCATTGTCCTGTTGAAAAACAAATGATAGTCCCACTAAGTGCAAACCAGATGGGATGGCTTATTACTGCAGAATGCTGTGGTAGCCATGCTGGTAAAGTGTGCTTTGAATTCTAAATAAATCACAGACAGTGTCACCAGCAAATTACCCCCACACCATCACACCTCCTCCTCCAAGCTTCACAGTGGGAACCACACATGCGGAGATCATCCGTTCACCTAATCTGCGTCTCACAAAGACATTTGGACTGAAATTTGGACTCATCAGACCAGAGGACATATTTTTAACAGTGAAATATCCATTGCTCGTCTACTCTTGATCCAAGCAAGTGTCTTCTTGTTATTGGTGTCCTTTAGTAGTAATTTCTTTGCAGCAATTGAAGAAACTTTCAAAGTTCTAGAGATTTTCCGCATTGACTGACCTTCATGTCTTAAAGAAATGATGGACTTGTCAGGACCCGGTTACGAACCCGGGTCTCCGGAATGAGAAACAGTCACTTAACCAACTGAGCAACGAATAGTCGGCAGAACCCAGAAGATGAGGCAGACACAGCAGTACTTGAGACGGTGTATTTAATGAAGTAAAAAGTGAATTTCTTCAGGAAAACATGTAACTCCACAACCTCAAAAGGAATTCCACAAGAACAAAGGTAATCCTCCAAGACAAAAAGGTAAATCCACAAGGTGGAAGGAATAGCACAAAAAGCCTCAAAAGATACTCAAAAAACAAACAAACAAGAACACAAAAAATACAGAATTCCACAAGAGAGTCCACCGGGATCTACAAGAGTTCACAGAGTACTAGGGCTGGGTGCTAACATACAAACACAGAGCACAGAACTGAGGAAAACAAAGGGTTTAAATACAATCAGGGGAAACGAGGCACAGGTGCAAATAATAATGTGGATCAAGGGAAAACAAAAGGTCAAAAGGCACAATGGGGGCATCTAGTGACCAAAAACCGGAACAACCCTGGCCAAATCCTGACAGAATCCCCCCCCTAGGAACGGCTCCTGACGTTCCTACCAGCTCTCTCAGGGTGGAGGGCCCTGAACTGACGAATGAGGTCAGGGTCCAGTATGTCTTTGGCAGGAACCCAGGAGCGCTCCTCGGGACCGTAGCCTTCCCAGTCCACCAGATACTGCCAGGACCGCTGCACCCGGCGGGAATCCAGTATCCGATGGACGGTATAAGCCGGCTGGCCTCCAATGACACGAAGGGAGGGGGAGGTCTGTCTGCCGGGACAAGGGGAGAAAAAACAACAGGTTTTAATAAGGAAATGTGAAACGTGGGATTAATCTTAAGGGATCTGGGTAAGTGTAGGCGATAAGAAACTGGGTTAACTCTCCTGGCAACCTTAAAGGGACCGATGTATTTTTGGGACAGCTTGCGAGACTCCACCCGTAGTGGTAAGTCTCTTGTGGAGAGCCAGACTCTGGCCGGGGCGCAGGGTAGGCCCGGGACGGCGACGTCTGTTGGCTCCACATAAGCCGACAGCGTCTGACGAACTTCAAGGCTGAAGGCACTCTTGACTTCTGCCTCCTGGTCCGGGAACAATGGAGGGGCATAGCCAAACTGACACTCGTGCGGGGACATACCAGTGGAGGAGGAGCGCAAGGTGTTGTGCGCGTATTCGGCCCAAACAATGAAGGACGACCATGTGGACGGGTTGTTACGAGTCATACATCGGAGGGTGGTTTCCAGCTCTTGATTCATCCTCTCTGTTTGGCCGTTGGACTCCGGATGGTACCCTGAAGATAGACTGGCAGAAGCCCCCATGAGTTGGCAGAAGGCCTTCCAAAACCTAGAGGCGAACTGGGGACCTCTGTCAGAAACCATATCTTGAGGAATGCCGTAGACTCGGAACACATGATTAATTACCAACTCAGCCGTTTCCTTGGCAGAAGGTAACTTAGTCAGAGGGACGAACCTGGCCGCCTTAGAAAACCTGTCGATTATGACTAGGATAGTAGTATTGCCATGGGATGGAGGAAGGCCAGTAATAAAGTCCAACGAGATATGGGACCAGGGTCTGTGGGGGACAGGTAAAGGGTGAAGAAGTCCTTGCGGGCGGAGGTGAGAAGATTTGCCCTGGCAGCACACGGGGCAGGCATTGACGAAAGTGGCAACGTCTTCGCTTATGGTAGGCCACCAGAACTTATGCTGGATGAACTCCAAGGTACGACCTACGCCCGGGTGACAGGTGAGGCGAGAGGAGTGCCCCCACAGAAGGACCTGAGTCCTCACTGCCTTGGGGACAAACAACCGATTGGCAGGACCTCCTTTCGGGTCCGGTTCAATGGCTTGAGCTCGTCTCACGGTATCCTCAACTTGCCACGAGATCGGAGCCACGATCTTAGCAGAAGGAAGGACAGGCATGTCCGTGTCATCTCGAATGGCAGGAGCGTAGACTCGGGACAGGGCATCCGGTTTGAGATTCTTCGACCCGGGCCGATAGGTGAGGATAAACTGGAATCGATTGAAGAAAAGAGACCATCTAGCTTGTCTAGAGTTCAACCGCTTCGCCTGCTGGATATACTCCAGATTTTTGTGGTCCGTAAGCACTTGAAACGGGTGAGAAGCCCCCTCGAGCCAGTGTCTCCATTCCTTCAATGCCATCTTAACCGCTAGGAGTTCACAATCCCCCACATCGTAGTTCCTCTCAGCCGGGGTAAGCCAGTGTGAGAAGAAAGCGCACGGATGAAGCTTCTTGTCTTCAGCCCTATGAGACAGGACAGCTCCAACACCAACCTCTGAGGCGTCTACCTCCACCACAAATGGTTCATCCGTAGTCGGTAGTATCAGGATGGGAGCAGAGAGGACGCGCTGCTTGAGTCCTTGGAAGGCCGTCTCAGCTTCTCTTCCCCACAAAAACCTTGCATTGCCACCCTTGGTTAAAGCTGAGAGAGGGGCTGCCACCATGCTGAAGTTCTTGAAGAACTTGCGGTAAAAGTTAGTGAAGCCCAGGAAACGCTGAACTTCCTTAACGGATTTGGGGGTGGGCCAATCCGCTACCGCCCCTACCTTCCTGGGGTCCATTTGGACTCGACCGGGTTCCACTACAAATCCCAGGAATTGTACTCGGGATGAATGGAATTCACATTTTTCCGGCTTAACGTACAGATGGCTGTCTAGGAGGCGTTTGATTACTTGTCTGACATGCTTTGTGTGTTCTTGAAGAGAGCTCGAAAAGATGAGGATGTCATCCAAGTAAACGAACACAAATATGTTAAGCATATCCCTAAGCACATCGTTTATGAGCACTTGGAACACCGCTGGGGCGTTGGTCAGGCCGAAGGGCATCACCAAGTATTCATAGTGACCAGTAGGCGTGTTGAAAGCGGTCTTCCACTCGTCACCAGGTCTGATCCGCACAAGATGGTATGCGTTCCGCAGGTCAAGCTTAGTGAAAACAACTGCTTCCTGGAGCAGCTCGAAGGCTGTGGCCATAAGGGGTAGCGGGTAACGTTTATGGACGGTTATGGCATTGAGTCCCCGGTAGTCGATGCAAGGACGTAATCCACCGTCTTTCTTGGCCACAAAGAAAAACCCTGCTCCCGCCGGGGAGGTGGATGGACGCATGAGGCCTGCTTCCAGAGCGTCCTTGATGTAGGTATCCATAGCAGCTCATTCGGGTGGAGATAGGGAAAAGATCCGACCCCTGGGGGGGCAAGTGCCCGGAAACAGTTTGATGGGGCAATCATAAGTTCTATGGGGTGGTAGCATGGTGGCCCTCTGTTTGTTAAATACCAGTTTGAGGTCATGGTAACACTCGGGAACTCGGGTCAGGTCGATGGATTCTAAAGACTCGGGAGTAGAACTCGGGGAATTCGGGAAAATACAAGTAGCTTGGCACGTAGGACCCCACTGCTTGATAGTGCCCACAGACCAGTCGATGTGAGGGTTATGGCTGTGAAGCCAGGGGTATCCAAGGACGAGAGGGAACTCGGAACAGGAGATCAAATGAAAGTTCATCAATTCCTGGTGTTGTGAAACTGAAAGTCGCTAGGAGGTAGTGACATGAGTGACACGTCCAGATCCCAAAGGGCTTCCATCCAATGTAGTAACCCTCATGGGGTCACTTAGAGGTTCAGAGGGAACGCCATTCTCCTTCGCCCAGACACCATCCATGAAGTTACCTGCGGCTCCAGAGTCTACCAAGGCTTGAAGGTGAAGCTTGTGGTTGTCCCAGGAAAGGGTGACTGGAATGAGCAGACGGGATTTGGACGGATGGGAGGAGGTTATGTTTCCCGTTACAGTTCCCCCCGGTCTGTACGGGACAGAGCGTTTCCCTGGAGCCCGGGACACGTGGAACGGAAATGGCCCGGTTTGCCGCAATATAGACAGCGTCGCTCCCTCATGCGGCGGTCTCTCTCAGCCTGGGAGATGCGTCCAATCTGCATGGGTTCCGGTGGAGCCAGCGAGGATAAAGGTGGGGACTCGGAGCTGGGACTGATAGGGGCTAGAGGTCTACGGTTGAGTTCTCTCCCTCTCAGACGCTGGTCAATGCGTGAGGCCAACTTGATCAGGGACTAGAGATTGTCCGGTGGTTCCCGAGTGGCCAGTTCATCTTGGATAGTGTCGGAAATGCCTTTCAGAAAGCACACCGTGAGCACCTCGTTGTTCCAGCCATCGCTGCTGCCACCGTGCGGAACTGGATGGCATAGTCCGTCATGCTGCGCCGACCTTGGTGGAGAGTCAGGAGCTGTTTGGCTGAGTCAGGACCACTGCTTGGGCCTTGAAACACTCGTTTGAATTCCTCAGCAAAGGCAGAGTAGCTGGCACAGCAGGAATTATGGGCATCCCACACAGCAGTAGCCCAGGCCAGGGCTTTTTCCGACAGAAGGGTGATGATATATGCGATCTTAGACCGGTCGGTGGGGAACGACGAGGGTTGCAGCTCGAAGGAGAGAGAACATTGGGTGAGAAACCCTTTACAAGCACTTGGATCACCTGAGAACCGTTGGGGAGGTGGAAGACGAGGTTCAGCCAGAGGGTTAACTGCCATGGGTATGTGAATCTGAGGTACTGGGACGGGAACTGTTGCCAGGGTAAGTCGATCAGATATCTGCTTTATGGAAGTCAGCATCTCCGACAGAAGATGAGAATGTCTAGCCATTAAGGCCTCTTGCTGAACCAGAGCGGCTTCGTGGCGTTGGACAGTCTCCTGGTGGTGGGACAGCATGGCAACAAGGTCCTGGGAACTGGCTGCCTCTGGGTTCATTTTTGGCTCTGTGTTTCTGTCAGGACCCGGTTACGAACCCGGGTCTCCGGAGTGAGAAACAGTCACTTAACCAACTGAGCAACGAATAGTCGGCAGAACCCAGAAGATGAGGCAGACACAGCAGTACTTGAGACGGTGTATTTAATGAAGTAAAAGGTGAATTTCTTCAGGAAAACATGTAACTCCACAACCTCAAAAGGAATTCCACAAGAACAAAGGTAATCCTCCAAGACAAAAAGGTAAATCCACAAGGTGGAAGGAATAGCACAAAAAGCCTCAAAAGATACTCAAAAAACAAACAAACAAGAACAAAAAAAACAGAATTCCACAAGAGAGTCCACCGGGATCTACAAGAGTTCACAGAGTACTAGGGCTGGGTGCTAACATACAAACACAGAGCACAGAACTGAGGAAAAGAAAGGGTTTAAATACAATCAGGGGAAACGAGGCACAGGTGCAAATAATAATGGGGATCAAGGGAAAACAAAAGGTCAAAAGGCACAATGGGGGCATCTAGTGACCAAAAACTGGAACAACCCTGGCCAAATCCTGACAGGACTGTCATTTCTCTTTGCTTATTTGAGCTGTTCTTGCCATAATATGGACTTGGTCTTTTACTAAATAGAGATATCCTTTGTATACCACCCCTACCTTGTCACAACACAACTGATTGGCTCAAACGCATTAAGAAGGAAAGAAATTCCATAAATATACTTTTCAGAAGGGCACACATGTTAATTGAAGCTGGTTGGGAGAATGCCAAATGTGCAACACTGTCATCAAGGCAAAGCATGGCTACTTTGAAGAAGCACTGCGACTGCAAGACGTTCCAGGAACATCCTAACAACTCCTTTTTCTTTGCAGGGCATCATCTGGGAAACTTCATGTGAAATATCATCACATGTCATGTGTTCCAAAACCACATGGTTGAACATGATTTCACATGTGAAAAACATGGACATTTCACATGTGAAATTACGTGATTTAACCCATGTGTAATCATGTGGACTAAGGCCTACCTTGTCTTCAAGTAGATGATTCTCTGCTTGGAAACGAATCACGGGTCTATATACAGTTGAAGTCCGAAGTTTACATACACTTAGGTTGGAGTCATTAAACTTGTTTTTTCAACCACTCCACAAATTTCTTGTTAACAAACTATAATTTTGGCAAGTCGGTTAGTACATCTTCTTTGTGCATGACTCAAGTAATTATTTACCAACAAATCACTTATAATTCACTGTATCACAATTCCAGTGGGTCAGAAGTTTACATACACTAAGTTGACTGTGCCTTTAAACAGTTTGGAAAATTCCAGAAAGTGCCTCTTTGCTTGACATCATGGGAAAATCAAAAGAAATCAGCCAAGACCTCAGAAAAAAAAATTGTAGACCTCCACAAGTCTGGTTCATCCTTGGGATCAATTTCCAAACACCTGAAAGTACCACGTTTATCTGTACAAACAATAGTACGCAAGTATAAACACCAAGGGACCATGCAGCCATCATACTGCTAAGAAAGAAGACACGTTCCGTCTCCTAGAGATTAACGTACTTTGGTGTGAAAAGTGAAAATCAATCCCAGAACAACAGCAAAGGACCTTGTGAAGATGCTGGAGGAAACAGGTACAAAGGTATCTATATCCACAGTAAAACAAGTCCTATATCGACATAACCTGAAAGCCCACTTAGCAAGGAAGAAACCACTGCTCCAAAACCGCCATAAAAAAAGACAGACTATGGATTGCAACTGCACATTGGGACAAAGATTGTACTTTTTGGAGAAATGTCCTCTGGTCTGATGAAACAAAAATAGAACTGTTTGGCCATAATAACCAAAAGGGGGGGGGCTTGCAAGCTGAAGAACACCATCCCAACCGTGAAGCACGGGGTGACAGCATCATGTTGTGGGGGTACTTTTACATCAGTCAGGAAGTTAAAGCTTGGTCGCAAATGGCTCTTCCAAATGGACAATGACCCCAAGCATACTTCCAAAGTTGTGGCAAAATGGCTTAAGGACAACAAAGTCAAGGTATTGGAGTGGCCATCACAAAGCCCTGACCTCAATCCTATAGAAAATGTATTGGCAGAACTGATAAAGCGAGTGCGAGCAAGAAGGCCTACAAACCCGACTCAGTTGCACTAGCTCTGTCATGAGGAATGGGCCAAAATTCACCCAACGTATTGTGGGAAGCTTGTGGAAGGCTCCCCAAAACGTTTGACCCAAGTTAAACTTTTTTTAAGGCAATGCTACCAAATACTAATTGAGTGTATGTAAACTTCTGACCCACTAGGAATGTGATGAAAGAAATAAAAGCTGAAATAAATAATTCTCTCTACCATTATTCTGACATTTCACATTCTTAAAATAAAGGCGTGATCCTAACTGACCTAAGACAGGGACTTTTTACTAGGATTAAATGTCAAGAATTCTGAAAAACTTAGTTTAAATGTATTTGGCTAAGGTGTATGCAAACTCCCGACTTCAACTGTATAATTTAATCCATTTTGAATTCAGCCTGTAACACAACAACATGTGGAATAGGTCAAGGCGTATGGATACTTTTTGAAGGCACTGTATGTGTTTTCTCGCCCGTATTAGCAGCAAAGGTATCTGATATTTAACTTGGCGCTGCTTCGAAAACATATTCAATACAACATCCATCAAGTCCTATCAAAACTGGAACGTGCCTTTCTTTTAACATAGCTAGATCGCTACTGCTATCTGGTGGCTGTGGGCACCTACTGCTCTCATATGCAAAGATAGGCCATATCCATGCGCTCCAATGAGGTAAGGTGGTTTTCCAGCTACGAGTTGGCTGAAATATTTGGCCTTATATCATGGGAAGACGTTGGTCACAAATTCTAACGCCATATCAATGACCCAAACCATTACATAGGCTTATTATGATTGGTTGGAAGTCTGGACCCTGTATCACGATGATGAACTTAAAATAAAATCTCCAGCACTCATGGTCGGTGGTTGATGTATCGGTTTCATCAGTTGCTGTAAAGTAGGCTATGCAACAGATGATAATATGAGAGCATTATCACCCATCGCGCGAAGCCTCCAGTAAAAGCTGGTCCGCCCTTCAGAGCTTCAGCCACAGAACATATTTTTGCACTCGAACAAAACGCATGCGCATCGAGCAAAGCAATTTGTCCGTTGCAGACCAGCGCAGACGGATGTGATCGAGGCAAGAATCACCTGTATTCTGGCATTCATGGTGACAGTGAGTACAGTTACATTGGGATTTCCTCTTTGAAATATAATTGAATGCTAAACTGTGAATTAGATTCAACACCAACAATCCAGATGGCAAATGAGAATTCAGTCAGCATAATCTACAATAATGATCATTTTTACACATGATTGAGGACTAGATAATTATTGCCAGCATAGTTTCTTGACAATATCGTTCTATCTTTGGGATGTAGCTATCCAATTGAATGGTTATGTATTTATTGCTGTAGTCATAACTTGCACCAGATGCCATGTTGTCCATTTTTTAAAGAAAAACACCAATGCTTTAAGTATTGTATTATTTCGTTACATGTATTCTTAGTCTTTATTAGAACCTAATACATGCTTAAAATGCTGTCTACCCCCCAAGGATCCATCTGTGTTGCATCTGAGGATGCTAGGATGGAGGCAGTAACGCCTTGTCTGTATAACTAACACCACGCCTCCGTCTTTCTCGTCCAGTGCATTTTTCATCGCAGAGCGCGCTACAATAGTTTGATCCTGCAAATGATAGGCTATAATGCTTGGTAATAGGCGTTTAATAGCTTATATATATTTATGCATTACTGTCAGTGACCGTAATTTGCATAGCCAAATGGTACTACATTTCTCGCTATAATAAATTAAAGCTTGGACAGTGTAAAAGTTCGCGCAGGGATCATTCTGTTATGTTGAAGTGATCAGAGTATTCCGAAAGACATGCGCACTCGAAATTATGTGACGACATGCCATGGTGATTCCCTCAGTAATATTTTTCCTCTGAGATGATTATACAGTACCATGGTTTCATGATGTTGTACCAGTCTTTAAAATGTCGTATTCATCCACATGAAGATATGGATTAGGGATGGATGACTGACACCTGCCTTCTATGTCATCATGTTCTGGACCGAATTGATTGCAGTGTGCTGCATTGTTTTGTCGGGGTGTGTGTTCTCCTGTATTGTGTGTCTGTCCTACATCTTCAGCATGATGTTGTGTCTTGGTCTGCAGCCCATGGGGTCCGAGCGGGTGGAGATGCGCAAGAGACAGATGCAGGTGCACCAGGAAGCTGCTGCCAGTGTTCTCCAAACGCAGCACGGGATGGGGAACACGCCCACCAACGCCTCCAATGCCTGTTGCTTCTGCTGGTGTTGTTGCTGCAGCTGCTCCTGGTAGGTACCACAATACCAAATATTTTTATAACTAAACCAACATAGACCATAGCCTGTCGTTTCCAATGGGAACAGATTAGTCATAGTGGGAAGAATAAGCAGGGAGGTGGGGAGAGCCAAGCACGAGCTAGTGAGGTTTCCTATTGGCCCGTTCTGGCATATATCTGCATATTTCAGTTAGGGAACGTCTACTTTGTGAAATGTGTGTGTGCAGTAACTCAATTTGCATTTGCACTCCTTTTAAACAACTAGCTTTTTAAAAACTTTGGCAAAGCCTAAAGTCAACCAAACTTTCTAGTTTCTAGTTTGGGGAACATAAAACTGTATTGAGATCAAATGTTTCATCGATGAGAAAATGTGCAGAATGTAGGCCAAAATCCACATCCTTCCATCTTCTCCCACTGCCGGCTGCTGGATTTCTGGGGGAAACACACAGGGATATTTAGGTTATGGAGTTATTGACATCTACAGGGCAAAAAAGTATTTAGTCAGCCACCAATTGTGCAAGTTCTCCCACTTAAAAAGATGAGAGGCCTGTAATTTTCATCATGGGTACACTTCAACTATGACAGACAAAGTGAGAGAAAAAAATCCAGAAAATCACATTGTAGGATTTTTAATGAATTTATTTGCAAATTATGGTGGAAAATAAGTATTTGGTCAATAACAACAGTTTATCTCAATACTTTATTATATACACTTTGTTGGCAATGACAGAGGTCAAACGTTTTCTGTAAGTCTTCACAAGGTTTTCACACACTGTTGCTGGTATTTTGGCCCATTTCTCCATGCAGATCTCCTCTAGAGCAGTGATGTTTTGGGGCTGTTGCTGGGCAACAGACTTTCAACTCCCTCCAAAGATTTTCTATGGGGTTGAGATCTGGAGACAGGCTAGGCCAATCCAGGACCTTGAAATGCTTCTTACGAAGCCACTCCTTCGTTGCCCGGGCAGTGTGTTTGGGATCATTGTCATGCTGAAAGACCCAGCCACATTTCATCTTCAATGCCCTTGCTGATGGAAGGAGGTTTTCACAAATCTCACGATACATGGCCCCATTCAGTCTTTCCTTTACACGGATCAGTCGTCCTGGTCCCTTTGCAGAAAAACAGCCCCAAAGCATGATGTTTCCACCCCCATGCTTCACAGTAGGTATGGTGTTCTTTGGATGCAACTCAGCATTCTTTGTCCTCCAAACACGACAAGTTGAGTTTTTACCAAAAAGTTAGATTTTGGTTTCCTCTGACCATATGACATTCTCCCAATCTTCTTCTGGATCATCCAAATGCTCTCTAGCAAACTTCAGATGGGCCTGGACATGTACTGGCTTAAGCAGGGGGACACGTCTGGCAGTGCAGGATTTGAGTCCCTGGCGGCATAGTGTGTTACTGATGGTAGGCTTTTTTACTTTGGTCCCAGCTCTCTGCAGGTCATTCACTAGGTCCACCCGTGTGGTTCTGGGATTTTTGCTCACCGTTCTTGTGATCATTTTGACCTCCCTTGGTGAGATCTTGCGTGGAGCCCCAGATTCAAAGGAGATTATCAGTGGTCTTGTATGTCTTCCATTTCCTAATAATTGCTCCCACAGTTGATTTCTTCAAACCAAGCTGCTTACCTATTGCAGATTCAGTCTTCCCAGCCTGGTGCAGGTCTACAAATTTGTTTCTGGTGTCGTTTGACAGCTCTTTGGTCTTGGCCATAGTGGAGTTTGGAGTGTGACTGTTTAAGGTTGTGGACAGGTGTCTTTTATACTGATAACAAGTTCAAACAGGTGCCATTAATACGGGTAACGAGTGGAGGACAGAGGGGCCTCTTAAATAAGAAGTTACAGGTCTGTGAGAGCCAGAAATCTTGCTTGTTTGTAGGTTACCAAATACTTATTTTCCACCATAATTTGCAAATAAATTCATTAAAAATCCTACAATGTGATTTTCTGGATATTTCTTTCTTATTTTGTCTATCATAGTTGAAGTGTACCTATGATGAACATTACAGGCCTCATCTTTTTAAGTGGGAGAACTTGCACAATTGGTGGCTGACTAAATACTTTTTTTTGCCCCACTGTACGTAAGCAAGTTATGCCTCTTCCTGTTGTGTGCAGAATAAGAGCATGCTAATTCAGTCCCAATTGAGTGGGAATAGTCTCTATCTCCACATCAACCTCCATTCAGTTATGCTAATTGTCGCAGCGCTACAGAGTGTGGCCGGGGAGCACAGATGTGGTGGATTCTCACAGGGCTTTAATTAGACTACAGGTGACTGCCACACCAGGTGTTGCAACACATCTCCAAGGACTGGATGACAGTAGTGTTTACAGAAGCCCCCCCCCCCTGCAGAGCTCACGAAGCAGGATGTGCACCTCCCACCACTTTTTTTCACCGCTTGAAACTAACAACATGCCTCTCTATCTGCTACCCACCATCCCAATTGACAATAGCAGAAACACACATTGTACATTGATACATTTTCTATTTCTATTGTTTTTCACTGTTTTTCAGTCTGACTGTTAGGGCGGAGGATGAGAGGATTAAAAAAAAAACACCTATGAGAGGAGAGCAGAGGAAATCGCAAACTGTGATGACAGGTAACTTCTGGAATACTCTGGTCGCCGTTAGCGATCAACATCAAAATCATGTAACACTTCACTAGTTCAAGATTTCAGTCAATCAGATGACTATGGTTGTGTGAGCATATAGGTCTTAAGATTATGCATATCATTGATTAGAATATTGTGATAAATATTGTATAATAATGAGAATCAGCTCTTCACAAGTATATCCCCTATACAGCTAGCCACATAATGTAAGAAAAAAAAGAAGAGGGGATATAGTTTAGCCTGTTTAATGTCGACTTTAAATGCGGTCTCTAGACATGGAGATCCTATTAAATGACTTATGTCATTTAATGTTCCCGAGTAATTATATGTTCGGAGTTCCATATGTAATTGTATGGAGCTAGAGCTGAAACATTGACATGGAACAGTCTCAACGATATCTACTGTATGAAATAAAGCTCATGGTCCCTCTTTTGTAGCCCCAAGCCTATTCTGGAGGATGCGATGACATGGACCATGTCATTTGAGAGGCTGATGAAGAGCTCTGCAGGGCGGGGCTGCTTCCGCCAGTTCCTGAGGACAGAGTTCAGTGAAGAGAACATGATGTTCTGGTTGGCCTGCGAGGAGCTGAAGAAGGAGACCAACAAAACTGTGGTGGAGGATAAAGTACGACAGATCTACAAGGACTTCATCTCCATCCTCTCCCCTAAAGAGGTGAGCCTACACCACCCTAGGCATTTATATGACTGAGGTGGTTTACTCTAATTACGCTCTAAGTTCAAGCAATAAGCCTATCATTTTTTCTCTTTCTATAGAGTATACTTATTCCCTTTAAATGGTTATTTCCTTCTTCAGGTGAGTTTGGACTCGCGTGTTCGAGATGTGATTAACAAGAACATGTTGGAGCCCACGTCGCACACGTTCGAAGACGCCCAGCATCAGATCTACACGCTAATGCAGAGAGACTCATACCCACGCTACATGAACTCCACAGCGTACGCAGAGCTGCTGCAGGACCTGGCCGAACAGCCACCTGCCACAGAGCCATAGACTCTCACTCACCATCAATCACTCTGCACTGCTTTTAGAGGACACTTGTCTTATCCAAAGGGGGTTTTAGGTTTAGCTTTCAGTTACAGTTCAAATGTTGATTGATCAACAGGTTAATAAGCTGTATTTGCCAAACAGTATTTATTAAGGTGTAAACTACTGTTTATATTACCTTGAATATTGACTTTCCAAAATACTCAGAGCAAGCAAGAACATACGCTAGATTCAGTTCCCGATTGCATATATATATATATATATATATTTATATTTTTATATATTCCCTAGCGCTTGGCATTGCACTTTTCTGAGGGGGAAGCATGTTGTATCAGTGAGCACTGCATTTGTGTGTAGGTCTATTGTCAGCCTTAAAGCATAAAATTAGGTTTGACTTATTGTTAAGAAGACATGGGGAAGTGCCTTGGCATTAGATCATTCACCTTCAAGATCGTTTGAATAAAATATCACAGAAATGGTGCAACAGTTGATCACAATAATAGTAACTTTTTACATATAGTGTAAGCTGATACCTGGAAATAGATCTTGCCTGTGGATTTTAATATTGTGATGCTGATTCAGTCCAATTTTTCTTCTCACACAAAACATAAACAGGAATATAATATATGTATGAAATAAATAGAATGTGACCATTCATATATGGTATTTGTGTATTGAATTGACAGGACATTGCTTCCAATTCTTACAAATCTATGAAAGCACAATACTTTTATGCCATATTCTTATTTTACTCTTGCATTATATCAGGCTTTTATACATTCATTAAGTTATTTGTTACAAATCAACATATTAAGAATCATATTTTCAAACCATACAATCTAAGATACTCCCAACACATGTATTCCCTGGGAAAGATGGCATCCAAATATCAAACAGCTACACTACTGGCAACTGACAACATTAACGATTCAAATACTGAGGATTCCACCTGGCTCCAGCAGAAAATATAATAGTTTTAGTTATGATGTCCCTCACCCCAGCTTGTCTCTAGCCCTAGGGCCTGTCTCGGACTCTGTCTCTGACAGCCACAGTTAGCAGGTTCTATTGAGTGAGGTCTGTGGTTCAGACAGTCTATGGAGTGTCACAGGTGTCACCTTCGATGAGCTCTGATGGTGGTGGGTGTGTGGGTCTAACTGTTAGATTGGAGGAAGCTGCTTCTCAATAAACTGCTTGATATCCATCATTTCCTGTGGGATGCAAGAAAGACAAGTATTACTGCACAAAATATAAAGTCATGTCATATCAATTCAATAGTGCATGTCCAAAGTCTTCAAAAAGTGCCAATCTTCATTCTAATCTCTTCTCACAGCCACTGTGCAAACCATACTAACCTCAGGGCAGGCACTGTGTGGCATTCTGGGATAGGTCTTGAAGATGATGTTGGATGGATTGCAGAGGGTCTTTAGCTTCTCTACAGTGAGACATCCAAACATTACGGGCACCAGAGGGTCCGCCTCGCCATGGCACTGCAGGACATGCATCTCATTGTTGGCAGAGTTTCTCGATGCCTGAAAATAGATTTCATTATGGTTATATTTCAAATCAGCTACAATTTGCAATGCCTCTTAAATTATTTGGTCTGTCTTGGACTTTGAACATTGTTGATTTGTGTGATTTGGTAAAGTAACAAGCTGATAGACTGTTTGCATTCCAAAACAATTGAATGGATCATATGCATAACCTAAGTGCACCACAGAACACTTCTAATTGTATTACCTGGGGGAAGGAGTTCCGTAGAGGGAGCCAGCAGCTGAGGGCAACCACTCCCCCCAGCTTCTGTTGGGTTGTGAGAGCTGTGTACAGAGACAACGCTCCACCCTATTTATGCCAAAGCACACAAAAACATGAATACTCACTGTCTTACCACTGAATTATGTAGATTTCAGCATTGTTTTACAGTTTTTTGTCGTCATACACTAGTCTACCTGAGAAAATCCACCAAGAACAATTCTGTGTGATGGTATTCCATTCTTCACTTCTTGATCTATCAGTGCTTTAACTGAGGAGATTGGAAGCAGTAAATCAAATCAAGCTCAAATAGAATCATGTCAAGCTCAAGCTCATACCGTTTTAAACTTCCATCATACTGTAATGTCCTAGTACTGCTACATTCAAACCTACTACTCTAACTTACTATTCTCTGAAGCCTGTTTAATACCAGCTTCGTCTTCCTCTGCATCTGTTTGCAATCCGATGATGTCAAACCTAAAACATAGAGGGGAGTGATTAACCCAAATAGTACTGTTCTTCGATATTGCCTACTTTATATCAAATGAAAGAGACTTCCCTTCTTACCAGGAGGGCATGGACATCCCCATGTTTAATGTAACAGGCTTGATTGGACTGAAAAATCAAAATAACAAAAATATTTCAATGTCAGTAATAAATGTGTATACTAAACCCAATGTCATCAATAATCACTATCATCAACATTATCCAAATACAGGAGCTGTACTTGTCCACAGAGGTACTCACGCGTGAGGACAGATGTATTTCACATGTGGTGTCCGGATCCCAGCAAAGGCCTCTGCCCAACCATGGCTATGAACAAAAGCAAATGACATTTTATGAGCTATAGACTATAGTGAAAGGGAATAATAACAACAGATAACCCTGAAGTCAATGGTGAGTGGAAGGAGTAAGATGAGGGATGAAACTAATAAGCTGCACATACCCAGTGTCACCTAGGCCATGAAGAAATATCACCTGTAATGCAAAATATATACATAAATGTACAATGTGGTTAGCTTTATTGACAACACTTCAATGTCTATGGTTGGTAAATCTAGGTCAGGGGTGGCCAACCCTCCACCTGGAGAGCTACTGTGCAGGATTTTGTTACAGCCCTATACTAAAACACTTGATTCTATCTTCCCACTAGTGGTCCTTTACGGAGAATACAGACGTAAGTGAGACTATAGTTTTAATGTGAGGGCAAGTTATTGTCCGCAACAATAAACTATGCATTCACTTGCTGTCAAAAATCATCTTAACTCACCGCTGCAGTGGCTTTCCGAGCGGCAGGTAGAATAGCAGGCAAGGGCACTGACATACTATTACCGCACATACAACGTACAGGCAGCTGGTATTCTCCAAGAGAATTGACAATGTATCCTTGGATGGAACGAAAACGTTAAATTTGTATCGCCCTTGTTATTACATGCAATAGTTGCGGGAACAGTATGTTTTCGTACTCGCGGGCATCAGTTTGGCAAAGAGAGAGTGCAGTAAGAATTAATTAACTGGTAAACCTAGTGGATAGGACAATGTACTCATCCATTCAATTTGTAGAAAATACAGATAGTCTAAAAGTCTGTGAAACAATGGCACTTCCGTTTCCGGCAAATGCCAGATTGTGTGTCACGTGAGCCATATCCATGGTAGCCGATTTTGTCCTTGGGTGACGTTGACATGTGGAGAGGACGATGTCTTTTACGAGAAAACCTAGTGGGAAGGCATTAGATATTTTGCAGAATTTGCCTCGTATTTCATTAGCAAACTTACGACCTGAACCGGGGACCAAGAAGGCTGTAAGTATGCGTTTACCAGACCATCAGTTGCTGAATAGCTAGCAAGCTAACTAGCATGGCTAGTAGTAGCCATCAGCTAACGTTAGCTAGCTACTGTAACTTAGCCAGCCAAAGATGGCTTGCTTGTACAAATAGTAGCTATCTATAGCTAAATCTCTTGTTTACCCCTAGAATGTAAGCACAACATCTTATTTGAACACAATTGGTCAGTTATCACTGTCTGCTATATCAAAACACAAGCAAATAGCATAGTAGTTATAATTTCTAGTCAATACAGTTTTGGTCTCGTCTCAAACAGACATTCGTTGCATGAATTCATTGTGCCAATGATAAACAATTAGCGATGAATTACTATGGATATATTATTGAACATTAATAGTGAAGAATATGTACAGCTGTTCTAACGCTGGTATTTTTCATCTTGTCTATTATTTTGCAGGAGAAGAAGCGAGGCAGAGGCCAACATGGAGGAAACAGAAGTGGCCGGGGTCACAAGGGGGAGAGGCAGCGAGGCAACCGACCTCGTCTGGGGTTCGAGGGGGGTCAGACTCCCTTCTATCTAGCCATCCCAAAATACGGCTACAATGAGGGACACAGGTAAATACATTGATGTCCATTGTTGAACACTCCATGTTCTATCATCAAATGATCATACTATACAGAGTTGGTGGCCTAGAAGCAAAAAAAAGGCCTTGTAACTTTTCATACTGCATCTCTGTACATACATAGCTAGAGACAGGAGATTATACTCACAAATTTGTGCTCTTCTTCCCAGTCGGCGGGCTCAGTACCAGCCCCTGACCCTGAACAGGCTACAGTATCTGATTGACCTGGGTCGGGTTGACCCCACTCATCCCATTGACCTGACTCAGCTGGTTAATGGCAGGGGAGTGACCATCCAGCCACAGAAGAGGGACTATGGTGTTCAGCTTGTTGGTGAGGTAAGATGGTTGTCTTGGCTACGTTCACACGTAAACTTTCATAGCTAGCCGATGTCTCCTCTTGATTTGGGGGAGTTAATTGTTACAGAAGCATCAATTAAACATTGGAGATGAAGCACAATCTCACAAAGGTAGTTAAGTGCTTATGTGTATGTGTAAGAGATGTTAATCATACTCTCCTTGCATTGTGTTTTGTCCAACTAAATCACCCCAGTCAGTGGTCCAAGTTGATCATTATTTATTAGCTGTTGTTAAATAGGAAACAGCATGTTCGTTGTGCAGGGCTTAATGATGTTGATGGCTGTCGGTGGCAAAATCCCTTGCATCACATTTTCATACTGGGGAGACCTGACGTTCGATCTCCCCCTATCTGCAAGCGGGGCCAATAACACACCATGTCATCGGAATTGAACCAACCAATAAGAATTCTTGAACATTAAATACACCTTTCTTTAGAGGCAAGTGGAAACCTAACCAACCCTGTTACATTCTCCCCCGCTGAATTACACTTGCATACTATAAAGAAACAAAACGAGGTATGCAATACCTTGCAATATATATGTCACTAAATATTCCAGTGCAAAGACTATTCTCTAAAGAGAATGAGGGGAATTTAAAGAGCCCTTAGGAAAGCATGCATGTTACATGTTCAGTACACTCAGTGACAATAAGAACCTTCATCGTGGACACCCTTCAAAACTGTCGCCCTTATGGAGGTGGGTTCTACATACTGGTACGTCTTCTTTTTTGACAGCAAACTTTTGGTAACGTGATATAGTACACCCATTTTCAGAGTGAGCTTCTCCCAGGTCTTGAGAATCTGCAGAGCCTCGAGTGGTTCATGACCACGTTCCCTACTAAAAGGTCTCCGGCCCCTGTCCACGTAGAAGACAACTCTGGCGAGTGCGTCATCCTGGCGCTGCTTTGATATCAGGTCGTCACGGGATAGCACTCTCACATCTGACATCTCAGATTTACATTACATTACATTTAAGTCATTTAGCAGACGCTCTTATCAGATGGCACCAGTGACTGAGTGAGCTGAGGCAGTAGCAGTGCACTGTTCTGTAGACCAGCCTCCCCTTGCGACCTCAGGGCTGCTGGCACCACTTCATTTGACAGAGAACCAGGAGAATGATGGGAGGTAGTTTGGCAGTCCACAACAATTTCACAGGCATCTGCCTCAATTGACGATGAGCAGCTCTCGAGGTTGAATGGGTGGTTCGACCAGCGGAACACATCTTGCACCTTCTCAGCATGAACTCCTGCAGCTTCTTCCAGCAGGGACTTGTATGGAACCCTTGTGATGCGGTGGAGAGTGCTCTGCTGCACAAATGGCTGTCTACTGAGTGCATCAGCAATGACATTCTTGGGACCAGGGATGTACTTGATGTCAAACTCGAATGGAGTGAGTTTAGCAAACCATCTCTGTTCACAGGCTGGCCTAGCATGACCTGATCGAGGAGAGCTCGTTTCAACTGACTAAAGGCCTGTTTGCACTCACCAGTCCAATCTGCTGCTGTGAGTTTCCTATGGACTCCTTGTTTCCTCTTGCCTTTCCCATGGCTTGGTGCCTTCGTCCCAGTTGTCAGCCCATGCAGAGGCTTAGCGATGGTGGAGCACCCCTCAATGAACTCCTGGTAATAGACTATCATTCCGAGAGAACCAAATCTTCCCCTGGAAGGGCACATCTGTGTTATCCTCCATGAGATCCTTCTCTGTCATCCCTGCAATAGCCTTCACTTTTTCTGGGTCTGTGGCCACACCTCCTTCACTGATGACATGCCCCAAGAACCGCACTGATTCTTTGGAGCCAACTTCAGATTATGGGCTTTGAGACGCTCAAAAATGGACTCCAAGCATTGCAATCCAAGTTCTTCAGTCGGGGCAAAAACCAACACACCGTGTCATCGGAATTGAACCAACCAATAAGAATGCTTGAACATTAAATACACCTTTCTTTAGAGGCACGTGGAAACATAACCAACCCTGTTACATATGTAATGCAAGGCCTATGGCTATTTCTTGAACTGCATTGTTGGTTAAGGGCTTGTAATTAAGCATTTCACGGTAAGGTCTACTTCACCTGTTGTATTTGGCACATGTGACAAATAACATTTGATTTAGATTTTATTTGGATCTGTAGTTATTTAGTGCACCTATCTTTTGCCAGTAGGTGGCAGTATTTAGTTAAGATTGTAGCTGTCATTATGATACCCAAAGACTGTTTTTCCCATCCCGCTAGTTTGTTCTGTTTTGGAAGTCTATTTTATTTAATGTTGCATCCAATTGTTTGTGTTACTAGGGTGCTGGTATCTTTGCGGCGAAAGTCAACATAGAAGTTCAGATGGCGTCTGAAGAGGCCATTGCTGCCATTGAGAGAAACGGAGGGATGGTCACTACAGGTTTCTATGACCCCAGAAGTCTTGGTGAGTAGTAGTGACACGTTAGGCCAAAACTTAATGATCTTGCCATGACGCCACTTAAATTGTATGCATTTTGGAGTGTTTGTAACCTTGTACTTTCCTCTTGTCAGCGGTCCTCTGTAAGCCTGTCCCATTCTTCATAAGTGGACAGCCCATTCCAAAGAGAATGTTGCCTGGGGAAGACATGGTTCCCTACTACACAGATGCTGCCAACCGGGGTTACCTGGCAGATCCAGAGAAGATTCAAAAAGCACGGATAGCCTTGGCCCAGAAGTATGGCTATATTTTACCGGACATTTCCAAAGACGAATTGTTCCACATGCTCTCTATGATAAAGGACCCCAGACAGATCTTCTTTGGCCTCTCGCCAGGCTGGGTCGTCAACATGGCCGAGAAGAAGATACTGAAACCGACTGATGATAAACTGCTCCAATATTACAGTTCATAAATGATTCAAATGTACATGCCCTGTTGATGTACATAAGTGTCATGATTTTTTTTGTGATTGTTTTTAAAAGGAATGTCTCTGAGCACAACTTGACAATAGATTCAGCTTTTTCTTAACACCACTGATCTACTGCGTGTGTTGTATTAAATATTCATAATTTAGTGCCATTGTTCTGTCGTTCATCTTAGGGGTGTTTCACCCAAGATCTGACGGTGCAGCTCTGTATGTAATGCACCATGCTTTATGTTCAATGCTTATAGTGGATGGAGTTCATTTCGATTAGGTTACAAACATGGTACGGCCGTGCACTGATCAGGGAAATTCTTGGGATAGCGGACACTTGGACTAACGTGTTGACTTTGATAAGTAACCCCACTGCAGTCTCGGATGAAAGTGCTGTAATGATCACTTCCGCTGGTGGTGCTTTAGTTCCCCTAGCTGGAAACACCAATGTCCAACATGATGGAAGGAACATAGACCCCAACAGGTGAGGGGGAAATAAGAAACATAAGATGACTCAAAGAATGAAAACAGGAAGCAGATGCCTGCTGATGTGTGTTAAATGTAAAATGGGTTGCCTTGGCTGGAGAAGGGGGAGTTTGAAATGAGTCATAGGCAGCTGTATCCTGGCCTGGACGTTCAAACGACTGTACCACCCCCCTTGTTTGGAACACAATCTGAGGCACACACACTTGTAGTTCTACCCCTGTTATGATCTAAAGCTGACTGATATGTAAAGAGTATTTAGAAAATGCCATGATTGTATTGATGTAATGCTCCAAAATCACTTCCTGATTGCTATCTAAATGATAACCCTTTCCGGCAATACTAGGATGAGGTATTCCACATCAATAAAATAATACATCAAATCAGAAAAGGCCCTTGTATTCATACTGTATTTCCCATCCCACTTCTATTTTTTTTTTTAAGACAAAACGTTCTCCATAAATAACTTGGTATTCTACGCTGACATTGTCTTTCTGCTGCATGAAAGTCTTTATCTAGGGAAGCATATGTTTGTGTGTGTGTGAGCGTGTAGGGGAGCCGCAGCACCTCAGTAGTCCCACTGCCATGCTCTTTCTATACTCGTACTGATGATGCAGGGATTTTCAATAGAAATCAACTTTACTTCGGTTCATATGAACTGAACAATGTTGATATGAATTTACTTGTATTATTTTATCTGTATTATCTAGTGTGTGTATTGTAAATAGCTTGGGTGTATTGTAATAGGAATTGCCAACGGTGGCATAGATGTCACCTTGTTTGGTTTAGACTTTCACAATTGCAATGTTAGAGGAATTTTACAGTGCACAGTTGTTAATTTCTAAATGACAAATGTCTTAATCCCATTGTTACTACTTAGGTAGTTAGAGATCGTATTATGCTATTTCTGTATACTGTGCAAAGGTCACATTCGAAGGTCATCATGAGTGTTTTTCTAGGTGGAGTCATGTGTGAATGGGGGTGCGGGTGATGGAGGTGTGAATCTCAGGATTGGCATCTTGTTGACGATAATAAACCAACATATACACCTAGTTGACACTGTACACACACGTCAGGCCCTGCCGGGAAAACAAGCCTGAAATCTTACAGCAGAGTACTTGAAATAAATCACACCACAGGAAAGCAACTAAACAATTACTGTTTATTGCAGAGCTACAGTCCTTATCTTCAAAGCAACAGAAATCCGTTTGAATCTAGTTCTGGTTTAAATCTTCGGGATGGTTGTCTGAAATCCCTAGGCTGGAGTATATGTTGAATTTGAAGTATCTACACAGAAAGCATCACTTTAGTATAATAGTAGACTAAAGTGTTATTAGACTCTAACCCTAAATTAGACAGACTAAACAACGTGTTATAGAAACGCCATCAATCGAGTTCCCTAAGCAATTATCCAACATTTAAGATTTCTAATATTTGCTGGGAGTTTACAAAGCATTTACCATGGCTTGTGCTCCAAATCATCTAATGTCTGAGTGTGATAGTCAGCACCAGTTCACACTATCTAATTCAACATTCAACATTGTCGTTGTCCAAGTAGACCAGGTCATTGTGATTGCCTATCGGCTATCGCTGAGTAGGTCGTTTGGGACAGACGCAGATATCATGGTGTCTCGCAGGTCTGGTGAGGGTTATACACTGATACTTATCCAGACCAGTTAATAATTAGAGGCGATTGCAATCAGATGGAGCTCTGTCTGTCTGCCAGGGGGATCACACAGGCAAGACAGACACACAGACAAGACT
This sequence comes from Oncorhynchus gorbuscha, assembly GCF_021184085.1. Lineage (NCBI taxonomy): Eukaryota > Metazoa > Chordata > Actinopteri > Salmoniformes > Salmonidae > Oncorhynchus > Oncorhynchus gorbuscha. The sequence goes on along the minus strand of NC_060179.1, from coordinate 30,245,084 downwards.
AGTGACAGGACAGGGAGGAGCAGTGGGACAGTACAGTGGGTTGTTAGTTAGATTACTTGTTGGTTATCACTGCATTGTCGGAACTAGAAGCACAAGCATTTCGCTACACTCGCATTAACATCTGCTAACCATGTGTATGTGACAAATAAAATTTGATTTGATTTGATTTGGGACAGATCAAAGGGCTATACTGTACATCACTAGGGGACAAGTCTTTACCTTTGGTTAAACTATGAGAATCTGGTATAGTGCACAGCACCATGATGGGATGCAGTGTCCATGACAGCGCTGTAGAACAGCAGAGAGGATCAGAGACTGAGACTGTCTAGATTGGATGTATAGTGCCTGTTGTGGCAATACGACACCACTTCATCAAATGCCCAAGCTCAATAGCCCGGATAGTAAAAGAAGCACTCAATTTAATAGATAAGGGTCTTATCAGAGGGCCAGGTCCAGAATACAATTGCTCATTTACAAAGAATATAATTGTTTTTAGGCATGACTGAAAATGATCTTCCCTTCAATAGCGTATTTCAGAGCTGCGGCGCAATGCATTTTGCAATGGAAGACATTTATGTGCAACCCACAAGGGATTTACAACAATAAATCATCATAGGCAAGAATGAAGTTTTAATCCGATGATAGGATAAGGACAATGAAGTGCTTTTTCCTCATCATGTCACAGAGGCCTGACACAATAGACAGCCGTCATTGGTTCCTGTTGGATCTCTAGATGCCTCTTTTATATTTGTCTTTTCTAAACCAACAGTGTTGTGTTCTTGCTAACATGCTGTTTATTGGATATATATTTGACTTCTTCATAACCACTTAATGTATTACAACATTGTAATATCAGTACCTAGATCGTGTTTGTCTTGTTTTGTTTAATATTCCAAGCATTGGACTTAAACATATGAAAAGAAAACAGAACAGAAAAAAAATGGTGTATTAAAATATATATTTCAAGTGTATCTTAAAAAAAATGCTAATCACCCTTAAATAAATACATAATCATGATGAAATTACCACAAAAATGATGTAGCCTGATACACCCATTCTGTGTCTGGCCCCTGCTACTGCAGCGCTGTCTGCAGCCTGAGTTTGATGGTCTGAGGATGGGTTTTAAGCTCTGTTTGGGGTTAAAAGCATGGTGTGTTATCTGCTCTGAGAGGTGGGGACATCATTGTGTTCAACTAATGAGACCACATTAAGCCACATTAAGGGGGGGGGGGGTAATCCTCTCAGTTATCCCCACGTAGGATAGGACAGACCAGACCAGGGCACTGTTTACAAGTGCTGGGGCTGGCACCCAGGGCTGAGGCCTTAGTCTATGGTGTGTGCTCAAATACCTGATTAGCACTGGCTGGATGCAGGCAGAAGGAGAGAAGAGGGGGGAAGGCTGCTGCATATAATGATGTCTGAGGCTGACAGTGTAACCGATGCCAGCCTCCTGGGTCCATACAATGCAGTAGGAGTCTGAACCAACAGTCACCATGCAGAGACCCACTCCACATAATGCCATTCACACGGTTTTGTGACAATGCAGTTCACACCTCAAACCTCAGATCACAGTTTGCTATGAACAGCCACTGTATGGAAACTCACCCGTATCTCCATGTGGGCCTGTTTTATACGAGTCCACTGGAATACAGAGGTTCGTTAACAAAGCCCCCAAGACACATGATCTTGCTTTACATCCTCTTGTTAGAAATACTCTATTTTTTGGGGTCTCCATTTTGTTGTTGCACATTTGTCCTTGAAGTTACTTCAAACACACAGAGTTTGGTTGGTGAAGATCATTCTACAAGTGTAACCCCCTGCGAGTACAGCACACTGACACAATGCAATATGGTCCCACTGGTGATTAAGATGAGTATATCCAGCTAATCAGCCTCACGTCACTCCATCCAGTGAGCTTCCTCTTTCTACTGGACAGGATTTGCTCCAGCATGTCCTAGGTCCATCGAGGGACAGGATTTGCTCCAGCATGTCCTAGGTCCATCGAGGGACAGGATTTGCTCCAGCATGTCCTAGGTTCATCGAGGGACAGGATTTGCTCCAGCATGTCCTAGGTCCATCAAGGGACAGGATTTGCTCCAGCATGTCCTAGGCAGGTACATACATGATCCACATCCAAGCCACTGTCCTAGCAGGGATCTTTATTCTGACCTGTCTATGGCTGCATCTTCCCACAGCCCCGGTAATCCAGTGAGCGTGTAGCAGAGAAGGTGCTCCTCGGGCAGGTCGACTGGAGTGGAGACACCTGGAGACCTCCATCCTGGCTCACTCCAAATCAGACTGAAGACAGAGAGGAGTGTCTCATATATGACTTCTGTCCAATACAATGGAACATTGTGATGGGGAATCTTCAGAGAACAATCCCCATACAAACATTATAGTGACCATTCAGCAACAGCACTGTTCCTAGTTGCTTAGATGTCAACCGTCACAATGGCATGCATGAAGCAATGCAATGATATGCCTACTCTGGGCATACGGACATCCATTCAGAGATTAAGAAACCAATTCGATGAATCATTACTCACCTACCTGCAGTTCATGACAAAACAGAATGGTTAAGAAGATAATGAAAATCTAGGACAACTCTAAAAATAAATCAAAATGTCTTATTTTATGACCAGTAAATGCCAAAGGTACAGTTGAAGTCGGAAGTTTACATACACCTTAGCCAAATATATTTAAACTCAGTTTTTCACAATTCATGACATTTAATCCTAGTAAACATTCCCATTTTAGATCAGTTAGGATCACCCCTTTATTTGAAGGATGTGAAATAAAACCACAGCTGTGTGATAACAACACACGGCACATTCCTCTACCTTTTCTGTAATTTAAGCACCATAGAGGACAATATGATGCCAGGATAGGCCTGCATGTACAGATGAAGTCGGAATTTTACATACACCTTTGCCAAATACATTTCAACTCAGTTTTTCAATATTCCTGACATTTCGTCCCAGTAAAAATTCCCTGTCTCAGGTTGGTTAGGATCACCACTTTATTTTAAGAATGTGAAATGTCAGAATAATAGTAGAGAGATGATTTATTTCAGCTTTTATTTCTTTCATCACATTCCCAGTGGGCCAGAAGTTTACATACACTCAATTAGTATTTGGTAGCATTGCCTTTAAATTGTTTAACTTGGGTCAAACAAGCTTCCCACAATAAGTTGGTTGAATGTTGGCCCATTCCTCCTGACAGAGCTGTTGCAAATGAGTCAGGTTTGTAGGCCTCCTTGCTCGGACACGCTTTTTATGTCCTGCCAGCAAATTTTCCATAGAATTGAGGTCTTTGTGATGGCCACTTCAATACCTTGACTTTGTTGTCCATTTTGCCAAAACTTTGGAAGTATGCTTGGGGTCATTGTCCATTTGGAAGAGCCATTTTCAAACAACTGATGTCTTGAGAAGTTGCTTCAATATATCCACATAATTTTCCGTCCTCATGATGCCATATATATTGTGAAGTGCACCAGGCCCTCCTGCAGCAAAGCACCCCCACAACATGATGCTGCCACCCCCGTGCTTCACGGTTGGGATGGTGTTCTTCGACTTGCAAGTATCCCCCTTTTTCCTCCAAACAAAACGATGATCATTATGGCTAAACAGTTCTATTTGTTTCATGAGATCAGAGGACATTTATCCAAAAAGTATGATCTTTGTGCCCATGTGCAGTTGCAAACCGTAGTCTGTCTTTTTTTATGGCGGTTATGGAGCAGTGGCTTCTTCCTTGCTTAGCGGCCTTTCAGGTTATGTCGATATAGCACTCGTTTTACTGTGGATATAGATACTTTTGCACCTGTTTCCTCCAGCATCTTCACAAGGTCCTTTGCTGTTGTTCTGAGATTGAGTGGCACTTTTTGCATTGAAGTACGTTCATCTCTAGGTGACAGAACGTGTGTCCTTCCTGAGTGGTATGCCGGCTGCGTGGTCCCATGGTGTTCATACTTGCATACTATTGTTTGTACAGATGAACGTGGTACCTTCAGGCGTTTGTAAATTGCTCATCAAGGATGAGTCTGACTTGTGTGGAGGTCTACAATTTATTGGCTGATTTCTGTTGATTTCCCCATGATGTCAAGCAAAGAGGCACTGCGTTTGAAGGTAGGCCTTGAAATACATCCACATGTACACCTCCAACTGACTCAAATGATGTCAATCAGCCTATCAGAAGCTTCTAGAGCCATGACATCATTTTCAGGAGTTTTCCAAGCAGTTTAAGGGCACAGTCAACTTGGTGTATGTAAACTTCTGACCCACTGGAATTGTGATACAGTGAATTATAAAGTGAAATAACTGGTCTATAAACAATTGTTGGAAAAAATGACTTGCGTCATGCACAAAGTAGATGTCCTAACCGACTTGCCAAAACTATAGTTTGTTAACAAGAAATTTGTGGAGTGTGGTTGAAAAACGAGTTGTAATGACTCCAGCGTAAGTGTATGTAAACTCCCGACATCAACTGTAAATAGATAACATAATTAAGCGGGAAATAAGATGAGCTACTTTCAATGTCAGATATTACTAAATTCCCCAATATTTGCCCAATTTACAGAAACGTCAACCGAAACTAACATTATTGTATTCATGCTGAGTCGTTCAAGGGAATTAATTAAATCTATTAGCGCTTTTCTCACGGCAGCTGTCTGTGTGCTTTCTAACACTCGGATGTGGATTCTAACCCTAATTCTTACAGTCCCTGAAAAACATTTAAATACATTTTGTGGGTATACAAAAAATGTGTTTTTTATTGGCTTTATTATGCTAATAATACTTGCTATCACATAAGTACTCCTTGTGTCGTGTAACTCGATCGTGTGGACATCTAATAACGTATATGACATGGGCTATATTCCTACAAAATGTATGTCTTTAACTCATTCGTTTGTAAACTAATAAACAATAACGAAAATTAATTTGAAAAAATCCTTTGAAATGTCCATTGGGCTATATAACTTAATAACGTGATTAGTTTCGTATGCAACGTCAAAGCGCGCAATCAACCGACCCTGTGCGAGATCATGAAAATATAACCCTCATTAACATATTTTACTAGGCCTAGAGCAATTTAAACAAATAGGGCTATAGCCTACTCAGCCACATTTAGTGTGGCTAGCCTATGCTTCAATTGGAGTACTTCACTTCAATTCGATTACTTCGTTATGTTACCATTAGACGGTCTAATAAGCAAGCATAGATTGTATCGATTCACAAACATACACCTCGGGGCCCAAAGTTTCGTTGTGCCGACTCTCAGACGGATCTCTCTACTTTGAAGAGTCTACTTTAAACGGTCTAAAAGAGGAGGATCTAAAAGAAAAAATAAACCCTGACCTCCCCCTGTTATTGAATTAACGGAGGCAACAACATCAGAACTGACTCTGTTTGACCAAGGTGTCAACATCCATTACCTTTTTTTACGGGGCCTAAAGACATGGACTACATAACAGCAATTGGTCTGTCGCTACAAAACAGTGCAGGTGGAGGCCGAAATGAATTAAGCACACTTTCGTGTGTATTCTCACAATAAGACCCATTATATGCCGTTTTGACATCTTAACAGCAGAGGCTGAAGACATGACAGCAAGTCGTCTAGCCACAACGAAAACGTTGCAGGTACAGGCCAGAATGGATGACGGGCGTTCCTCTATGTAGTGTTGATTCCACATCGACATAAACTGCTTGTAATGACCCTAGCCTCCATTGTTGAAGTTGATGGGATGTATAATCAGATGTGTAATCAAAGAAAATAGAGTGGGATTATCAGATGAAACCGAGAGGAATTATGTAATGTTAAGACTTTTTTTAGACTAGTCATGCAAATTGAAAATCAACAGGAATATACTGACTGAACTCAAAGGCTGCGCGAGCAGCCAGGGTTTGTTGACTCGCTGAGGTTATTTTGACATCGACGTTTGTGAGTTCATGAACAATCTCAGGAGTTGTAAAAATGAGTGCATGTTTATATGAGAACAAGCTCGCCCTAGCTCTCTGGGGGGTTACACTGTCCCTTGTACCACACAACTCCAATAGATTTTCCTTCCTGACCTTTTAGGACTTCCTGTGCAAATCTTATCACTCCGAAAAACCTGACAGGGCAAAGGCAACACGACCATGCACGCCAAGCTGTCAAAAAGGCCTGTTTAAAATAGGCTACATATTTTTCTTACATATGTATTACTGGATATGACATACTGGATAGGTCCTTGTGTTAACCCATGAACACCCACAGCATGTCCAAGATGGCATTAGCTCAATACCCTATTTATTTTATTATAGACCTACTGATGAATCGACTTGAAACAGACCATTGTCACACACAAAGGTGAGCTTGTAATGCGGCCTTTTCAAAAGTTGATATACCTCTTTTGTTGGTGGTAAACACTTGTGCGCCTTAATCTTATAATAGAGCTGCCTTGATCATGTTTGTTACCGCCTTGTAAAATGTGCTTTGATAGAGACAGTGGACCTGATAAGAGGAGAGGGCCCGTGGTCTTTTAATGAATAACTAAAGTACTGCCACATAACTTTAATGTTAGAGTGACGGCCAATTTATCTCGTTTTGTTTATCACACACAGGAAAAGGTAATGCCTCAATAAAAAAAAACAGAAAGATATATCAAAGGGGGACTAAAGTCATCCGATTCATTTTAGGCATAGGAATTTGCCAGCTTCTTAAAAAGTAAATCCGCAATGAATACCTTATTAACAGCCTGTGAAGACATCTAGGCCTATGTCAACTTTGCCAAGATTGTCGTGATGCAATCGAGCAGTCATTGCAGCGAATCATGACAGCATTTATCACGAAACATTTTAAAAGGGATATTCTAAATTCATTTTTGTCGAAAAGGAAATAATAGGCGTACGTGTATTATTTTGATTTAACATTAAATGTCAATTTCGGTTTCATGACTGATGAATGACTGATGATAGATTGAGGCATCAAGGACTATCAATGACTTGAGAAAACACCTGGATTTCACACCTTAAATCCACTCCTCCTGGGCTCCCATTGGTGGAAGGTGCGCATATAGCCGGTCACCATCAATACTGGAGTAGGAGAGCAACGTCAAAGGTTAAATAGATAGTAACCATGTACTTTGATCCGATCTCCACACATTTCGAACTGTGCCCAACGAAAGCCATGTTTGAAAGCGACAAGTTCTACTGTGAGTCTTCCCAGAGTGAGCTGATGTCCGAGGCGAAGTCCCCCGGCTCTGGCCCAACCAGTCCTATCTCGGTCAACTCTGACTCCAGCTGCGCCAGTCCTGAGCCGAAATCATCCGCAGAGACGCGGGTCAGAAGGCCGCTGAACGCCTTCATTATCTGGACCAAGGAGGAACGCAGACGCTTGGCCCAACTCAACCCTGACCTGGAGAATACCGACCTCAGCAAAATTCTCGGTAAGTTTCATTCAAATAATTCCCATTTAAATTAAAACTATGACGAGACTATTCATATTTCAAAAATTATATACTGATAACTGACATGATTGTTTTGCTGCAGGTAAGACCTGGAAGGCCATGTCTCTGGCAGAGAAGCGGCCCTACATGCAGGAGGCAGAGCGCCTGAGAGTACAGCACACCATTGACCATCCCAACTACAAGTACCGGCCTCGCAGGAAGAAACAGCTGAAGAAGGGCCCCAAAGGGCCACTGCCTGTGGAGGCCACTGTCCCTCTCTCCACCCTCTGCAGTAAAGACTTTAACATGCCTTATGACCTCAACTACCTCATCCAGAACCAGTCCCATCAGCAGCAAGCCTACCCACATCCAGCCACCTACCCATCCTCCCAGGCATACTTTTCCCATCTTCCCAGGGAGACTTTCCCAGACAGGTTAATTTACACAAATCCAGCAGCCACATTCTCTAACAAGCCTCTAATGTACTCTAACACTGAGGCATACCCAGCAGAGCCTCATCCGTACTACTCTACCCAGCATGGGCTACAGCACTGTGGGCCCCCCAACCCAGCCTGTGCTATGTCTCAAGTGGAGCAAGGGGACTTCAGGGCCTCAGGCCCCCAGCTGTGTCCCCCTACTGGCCCCTCTATGGAGTTCTACCTGGAGCAGGTTCAGCTGGACATGCTCTATGATCTGGACCCCAGTGAGTTTGAACAGTACTTTGGCCCGTCCACATGCCAGCCGGAGCCCCTGTAGTAAAATGATCACCAGGGGGTAGCCTATAGGGGCCCTGAACACTTGAACTGAACGCTTTAGCGTGTACAGCATGTCCACTCCCAAATGTATTTATTGAAATTATATTTTTTCCCCCAACCTATTGTTACTATTGAGATGTATGGAAATGACGTTACACGTTTTAAACATGACATATTTAGCATTATTATTCATATGGTTTGTTCTGTTGTTGTCAAAATGTACTCTTATTGATAAAATAGTGTTTCCCAACCAAATATGTCCTGCAAATATATCTAAAAGAACCTTTACGTTTTTGTTGTTGTTATAGTAATTAACAGAAAATACTCTAATATGAATGCTACATGTAACAGATTCAAATGTGTGGTGCACCAAATTATGCAACATTTCAACAGATTAATGTATAAAGAACGAGTTTCTTTTGAATTTCTATTATGATGGATGACTGGCTACAAATGATCTGGAATATTTATTAGTTATATCAACAAACTGGAGTGGACTGAGAGGCTGTCAAGAGTTATTGCTTGTCCAGCCGTTGGCAGAAGCCAGGCTGTTGACATACTGTTTTATCTCTAGCCCTGTGTATTTCTCGTCCCCGGGCGTTGGGAGGGAAATGGCGCCAGGGGCATAAACTTCCAAACTTCCTGTTTCATTTTAAAACATCTCACAAAGGCTCTAAAAATATGCCAAAAAAATATTACACATCTCCCAAATCGTATGCCTCTGGCTGCCAAATGTTTATCCAGTTATGAAAATGTTTATCCCACTCTGCCCCAACCTGACTGGGCATTGTGGCAGGGCATAGGGCCAGACAGGCAGAGCTCCATGCTAAAATTAAAACACATCCCACTCCCCACCAACCCCACTCAGATTCACCAACACATATTTTCAGAAGCATCCTTTATTAAGGGTTCACATGAGGAAACATTGAATAATGACAGGGACGGTTATTATTGTGGGGAAGGGGGAAGTGCAGGATGGAAGCCCAGGGAGAGAGGGCTGATTAGGGGCCTGAAGAGCTGCTCTCCTCAGCACTTCCAGGCTCCAACCGACAGCCACCTGAATGAACGGAAGACATCTGACGTCAGATCCATTCCCATGATACTCATGTAAACCCCTCAGACACTGTGTTTATGTGTGACTGAGAGTCTCTCTCTCTCTCACACATAAATACACTAATATACAAATATATACAAATGAGTGGATTCGGCTATTTCAGCCACACCCGTTGCTGACAGGTGTATAAAATCTAGCACACAGTCATCCAATCTCCATAGACAAACATTGGCAGTAGAATGGCCTTACTGAAGAGCTCAGTGACTTCAAATGTGGCACCGTCACACTTGTAGGATGCCACCTTTCCAACAAGTCAGTTCGTCAAATTTCTATCCTGCTAGAGCTGCCTTGGTCAACTGCAAGTGCTGTTATTGTGAAGTGGAAACGTCTAGGAGCAACAACAGCTCAGCCACAACGTTGTATGCCACACAAACTCACATGGACCGCCGAGTGCTGAAAGAAAAAAATATGTCCTCAATTTCAAAACTCACTACCGAGTTCCAAACTGCCTCCGGAAGCAACGACAGCTCAATAACTGTTCATCGGGAGCTTCACGAAATGGGTTTTCATGGCTGAGCAGCAGCACACAAGCCTAAGACCACCATGCACAATGTCAAGTGTCAGCTGGAGTGGTGGTAAAGCTCGCCCTTTTTGGACTCTGGAGCAGTGGAAACACGTTCTCTGAAGTGATGAATCAAGCTTTACCATCTGGCAGTCTGACGGACGAATCTGGGTTTGGTGGATGCCAGGAGAACGCTACTTGCCCGAATGCACAGTGCCAACTGTAAAGTTTGGTGGAGGAGGAACAACGGTCTGGAGCTGTTTTTCATTGTTCGGCCTAGACGCCTAAGTTCCAGCGAAGGGAAATCTCCCAGTGAAGGGAAGTCCCTGCAGCAATGTTCCAACATCTAGTGGAAAGCCTGTTATAGCAGTAAAGGGGGGACCAACTCCATATGAATGCACGTATTTTTGGTCATGTAGTTTACAACAACTACTCAATAAACAGGATAAGACTTGATATATCTGCATCTCTCTCTCTCTCTCTCTCTCTCTCTCTCTCTCTCTCTCTCTCTCTCTCTCTCTCTCTCTCTCTCTCTCTCTCTCTAAACTCATAAAAATTTCCTCAAGTGTGTTTTCTGTTGTAGTTTGGTCTCTTAGCAACAATTAATATTCAGTTTCAGGGATTTCCTGAAGGACAAACAAAGACAGTGTCAACAATAGCAGTGAAAGGATTCCTATGATCAACAGTAAACAGCAGAGGACACCAGTAGGGCAAGTGGAAACAATTCATTTAATTCCTTAGATTTATAATGAGTGAAACTACTTGTGAAGTAGAAATTGTACGTGAATTATCCATCTTTTTGCGCTATTGTGCCGAGACAGGGGTTAAATATAAATTGAAGTGGTCTAAATTTAGTTTAGCATAATATTGCATATTTACATTATACTCAGGAAATGTGTATACTTTCAAGGTGGAATGTCTTAGAAATCCATTCAGTTATCAGTTGGGAAGAATTTATGGAATCTGTAGACTGATATGTCAACTATGTGGCAGGTCCTAAGGAGACATTCCTAGGACTAAAACAGTTTCGTAGTTAGAGATTACATCCATAAATATTCGAATTCGGTATGTAGAGTATTGATCTTATAAATAGCTTGGGTTTACATTCAACCTAAAAATAGGTCGGCATTTGCTTACAGAGGGCATTCTTCAGATTTGAACAGCTATAATTGGAGACGTTCTTCTTTCAACTCAAACATGAAGGTCATCAATGATTTCCTGTTCTAGGCACAGGGTGCAAATGGGGTAAATCCAGGGCTGCTCTCTACTGATAGTGCTCATCCGTGAATTCTCCTTCAGGAATGTCTCCTCTGTCTGTGGACGAGAAGGAAACTCAAACAGGAAACAGTATGAAGTAAGACACTCAATGGCTTCTTAACTAGAAACTGACTGTGTTTCTCTATATAATGTAATAGAAAGTCTGTTTGATAGACGTGCCACTGGAATGGACCACATAAAGGGTCCGGAAAATTATTAAATGCATTAATTAATGAATTAAAATAAATAGGCAGGGGAATGTGTGTCTGACTCCAGTTTAAAATGCTCACCATCCGCTGTAGGTGTACAGCGTGCTTCAGATTAAAACCTATAAAACCACCACCTTTTAAAACCAATTCATTAATCAAATATCTGTCTCTGATAAAAATCTGATGGCAGAACAGTTCATTATGAGTCTATCTGGGGCAACTCCCATCAAGCTCTAATTGGGCCAATCAGATTACAATAACCTCATCAGGGCAGTCTCAGTCCCACAGTTTCAAAGGGATTTCACCTGTTAATCTCACAGGTCTTTACACAGACACAGGCCATAATTGACTGGTTTGGGTAGGAATCTGGCATTGGCCACTGTCTTCGGGGACAATGGAGAGGGATAAGGAGAAGGTAGAGATGAGAGAGGAAGAATGGAGAGAGGAGAAGGCAGGTGGGAGAAGAGAAGGAAGAGAGGAGAATGGAGGTGGGAGAAGAGAGAGAGGAAAGAGGAGAGGTGATGGGGAGTGGGGACCTTTGGTCTCCACGGGGAACACAGTGGGGGTCCTTCTGTGGAGTGGAGTAAGTGCCTCTGGACTCAGGGACCCATACAGAGACCTGGGAACTGGGAGACACCACCAGAGAACCAGACAGCTGATTACAGTAATGGGGTTTTAGTCTGACAGATAGACTGAATAGAATGGGGCATCTGGGTGTGGCCCCTGTGACCTGCTGGGAAAATACAATACTCTATTAGAGCCCCTGAGTCCAGAGACTGTCAACAAACACATATAGGAACTGATTACACACACAACCCTCAATGTATGTGTAGTCGTATGTGCTGTGTGCGTGTGTACGTACGTGTGTGTGTGTTTGTGAGCGCATGCGTGCATGCTATTTGTATTTGTGTATGTTTGACCAAAAACAATCTGTTGAGTTATACTTTTGTAAATGATCACTTGGGCCCAGTTTTTCAAAAGTTATCTGTTTGGATTTTTCCTAAGGATTAAATGCATAGCAATAGAATGAATAGAACAGACGAATCCTTGACTTGAATGGGGACTCCCGTTCTATTCCTTCTATTTAATCCAATCTGACAGTTTACAAATCAGGATAGATCCTTTTTGAAAAACCCGGCCCTGGACACTTAGATCAGTGTAAGGTCGATGAGTAACTAACGATGAGTAACTCACAGGAGCTACCCCACAGTGATCATCTGGAGTTTGTTTATTTAGCACCAAGCCCACTACCCTACACTCGTACACTACGTCCTCTGGAAATGACGTCAGAGCGCTTCCTGAATGTCTCACAGTGCACTATGACTCAGAGTAGGAGTATGCATGTGAGTGTTTGACTGTTTGTGCAGTTGTGTTTTGATGATTTGATGAGACTGATTTGATGTGCCTTCCAGATGGCGTGTTGCCGTGTCGACACGTCACAGGAAAAGATTCCCTGTGCTTTCTCCATACCTCAATGCACCTGGGACATCCCTTCATAAGCAAAATAATTCTAGGTCACTATCAGGTTAAAACTTCAATATATAACCCACATATATATATATAATAATATATATGTGCTTTACAAATGTAATACATTATAATGATTTGTGAATGTCATTCATATGTATTTAACAATTGGTAATGATTTGATATTTACTGAAATGTGCTCAGTGCTCCCTATTTTTTCCCCTTTATTTAACTAGGCAAGTCAGTTTAAAACAAACTCTTATTTTGAATGATGGCCTAGGAACAGTGGGTTACCTGCCTTATTCCGGGGCAGAACAACAGATTTTTACCTTGTCAGCTCGGGGATTTGATCTTGTAACCTTTCAGTTACTAGTCCAACGCTCAAACTACTAGGCTACCTGCCGCCCCATGTAGCCTAGAATCCCATAGGAATAGAAAGGTATCGATTAGGTAATAATAATGACGCTGTTATCATGTTGTTTGTAAATAAATATCAGGTCAGTAGTGGACACGAAAACAAAGCACACCCTTCCTCTGCCGTTTAAACTCTAAATCCCAATAACAATTTAAGATGTGTTGTTCACAGTTCTTCCACGATGGTCTTTGATGTGTCTGTGGAATGTTCCTTCTCTGGACGACCTATTCTCGAAGGTAAAGGATTCTGTTAGCAATGTGTGATGGTCAGGGACGTGAACGTGCGTCCGACGTCCGTCCGCGTGTGTCACTGCCTGACATGAGAATTCCAGTAGCAATTCCAACAGCATGTCTCATGGGGCCACAATCTGGCCGTCCCCTCACACCTTCGTCCTCACACGCTCTCCATCCTGCTGTTCCACCCTCAATGGTGGGCACCTGTTAGCTTGTATTGACACGAGGACTTTAGCACCTGTAGTAATTGCCTTAGCAGGGTAAGCCCGAGTGATTACAGTCCCTGCCTCTCAGCAGGGTAGCTAGTTCTCAGCTGCAGTCACAATGCTGACCGGAGCACCACTGTATGACAATGGCCCATATCTTCTGCCTACAGGATAGCCACCTGACCTGACAGAGCAAAGAGGGCCACCACATAAAGCTCACTGGCACCTGAGTACACACCTATGGGATTGATGTTGTTATTTCACATAGCCTATATGTTGATTTGTGGTATCTTATTGTAAGGTGTGTAGATTGACATGGCCTTTTACTGTGTTTATAAAAATGTCACCTGGAGGAAATGGGGGGTGGTCACAGAATGTTTTTGGAAGCATTTGAAGGTAGTATAGTAAAGTGAGCAGGGTTTTTACATTTGTGTCATTTGGCAGACGCTCTTATCCAGACTGACTTACAGGAGAAATGTTGGACAAGTGCCCTGCTCAAGGGCATATTGACAGATTTTTTTTCTTCACCTAGTCAGCTCAGGGATTCGAACCAGCAACTTTTCGGTCACTGGGCAAACGCGCTTAAGCGCTAGGCTGCCTGCTGTTTAAAGGCAGTGGGTGTTAAAAGGGAGGACGTGGCCTCACTTCCCCCTCTCTCTTAGGCTCTCAGGAGTAGATCAGTGCGCCTTTCAACTTTTATTTGTGCTCTGTTTATAAATGCCACTTTCTGGGAGCCTGGCTGCAACCTCTGTTATTCTTCCTGTACTGTTTGCCGACTCGCAGCTGGAGAAACAGGAAAACCAATCTGGAAAACTACTCCATGTATGTCATCGGTGATTATGCGATGGAGCTGCAGTGTCCGCTGCCTGTGCCGAGCATAGGCAGGCCTGGGCAACTTGAGCTCGCTTAGGGTAGGGACAAGCCTGAGTAATGTGCCTCCTCTTGTGGCCTCTCTGGGTCTGAGTACCTATAGCCAGTAGCAACCTGTTCCGAGAGCCACATGTTTAGCCCCCCAAAATTAAAGGTGTCATGCTTTTTGTGCAGGTTTTGCATGTTATTTAGCTATTAATACGTGTCACATCAGTTTGCAAAAAAATGTTTTACAAAATCCCCCAAAATCATTGAGTTAATAAAGCCTCATACGAACGTGGTCTCTTTTTTGCTTTCTTGAGGAAGGCAGCTCCAAAATGCAGGTGTTTCAGCCTAGCTCAGTGCTTTCTGTGGTCATTGGGCAGCCAGCGGAAAATAAGAAGCGTAGGGGTTGGTAATGTTCTCTAGTTGTGCCATGATTGGCTCAGTGTTCGCTCACTCATGGGGACACTACATCATCGCAAAATCTACAGGGAGAGCTCAAAAATTCAAGCCCCTTGGGTGCTGCAGTAGTTACATTGGAAGTGCCCATCCAAGAAGGCTCAAGGTCATTGGCCACAGATAAAATGATGTCAAATCACGATACACACACACACACACACACACACACACACACACACACACACACACACACACACACACACACACACACACACACACACACACACACACACACACACACACACACACACACACACACACACACACACACACACACACACACACACACACACACACACACACACACGCTTTGATTGGGCTGATCAAGTCAACATACTTTCAAAATCTTAGCTAGCAGTCATCATGAATCAAGTTGACAATTCACTGCCAAATACTTGTCATATGAAGAGAAACGATGAAGAGAAATTATATTACATATTGGTGCTCATTGGCCATAAACCTTACACAAGAAGTTGGAAAATGCAAATTCAACAATGAGTGGTTAGAAAGAATCAGTGGCTAACTGCAAGCATTGCAAAGTAATCTCTAGCCTGCTATTCAGTGTAGTGGATGTGTGGTCCGAGTCTGGGTTTAAGGGTCTCTTTTCCAAGCTTAAAAGAACAAACATTCAGCATTGGCCATTCTGTCAATCCAGCATGACTTCTGCCGCTTTCAAAACACCTGAAACTCAGAACTGGGAAATCTCAGACTTCAGTGAGTTCAAGACAAATGGGAACTCTGGGAAAAATGCGCGCCAACTGCGATTAAACCTGGAATTCCAAATCGGGAACTCAATACTTTTTTCAGTGCTCCGACCTAAAGATGAAGTTCCCAGTTGTCTTGAAAGCACCATAAATCCAGAGAATGCAAGACTGATGACAAAATTGACAAAATTTGCACACGAAGGACCGTCACACCACCTTCCTGTTCAAGTAAGCACAGCAAGGTGAGTCTAAAAAGGTCTTCTAATATGTAAAGGAAATATGTATATTGTAGCTAAGAAAGTACTAAGTGTATGTTGTGTAGTAAGCTGTTAGTAGCCCATGTGCCTCACCATAATAATTTGGTCCCTTTTGCCCATCATAACTTTGACTACTGTTCTGACTTGGTGGTGCACATGTAGCCAATAACCTTCTTGTAGAGAAATGTCATCATTGAATACTGCAAGAACTTTCATTGTATGCGTATATGTCCCCTTTATTTATCCTAGAGTTATGACTTGGTATACAGGGAGAATGCTGTAAGAACGGCCCATATTCTGAATTCTGTTGCTGTACATATCAAAAGTGCTGAACGAATAGGTTTATTGACTTCTTCCGTCCTAGCATGCTCATTGATGTCTTAACCAAAATTACGGATTGCCTCTAATGAATACTCAGAGAAAAAATGTGTAGAATCACAGGCAGAGCACGGTAGGTGTTTATTTTGCCTTTGCAGAAGGCAGGAATCTTGGTCACAGGTAATGGTCATACACAGGTAGGCAAACAGGCAGGTGAATCCAAACTAGGACTGAAGGCTATAACTGGTTCTCACAAACGAGCTAGGAAAAGGCTTAGTAGAGTCAAAACGAACAATACCACAAAGGCATAAACAGAACTAAATAAGGAGCTGAAGAACCAGGTAAGTAACTAACATAGGTTAAATCAATTAACAAAAATGAAAGACAGGGCTACGTTCAAGAACACAACGAACCAGAACACAAGGTTGACTAAGAAAATAAATGCAGAACCTTAGTGCCTCTTATCCGCTTGTCATCCCCTTATGCCATAGTTTGTACATCTCAATTGTCAGTAGAAACCACTTTTGTTTAAGCAAGTCACCCATATCAACTATGTTTTTTAAAAGGCAGTAAATGAGGCGGAATTAACTGTTTCGCTGCCAGACAAGGCTCCGCTGATAGCCAGGTGTAGCAGTGGTAAGGTGTTGGGACTACTGTTGGGCCTCTGCTGTTGGGACAGCTTTTTTGGCTCTAAAGGTTTGTGGGCACCGTTTGGTTTGTGGGCGCCATTTATCACCGTTGTAGTCCAATTTATGAATTGTTTAGTGTTGTATTTTGTAGTGCCTTTGCTTGCAAGCATTAAAAAAATTGGGTTGACGTTGCCCCACCAAGATTACATGCTAAAATCGCCACAGCCTATAGCTCAAGGCCTCCTAGCTCATTCTTCCAGGCATTCTCGGAGACTACAGTACTATGGCTGTCCGCCTTTTTCCTGTGGAGAAACAGCAGAGGAAGCCACCCACCCTGAGGTGGCCACTAAGCCTCACAACTTTCAGTCTTTAATGGGGGATATCTTCCCAGCAGTAGCACACCCTTCAGGAAGGACAAATCAACACGCTGAATGCTATAGTTGTTTTCTCCTCTCGAAGGTTAATAAAATGTCACTTAAAGAGTGGCATATAAGATAACAAAAAATTATATCAACAATAATGTAACCCTGTTGTAATAGAGGTAATTGTGGACTACAGGAAAAGGAGGACCGAGCATGCCACCATTCATATTGACGGGGCTGTAGTGGAGCAGGTTGAGAGCTTCAAGTTCCTTGGTGTCCACACACTAATGGTCCAAACACACTAAGACAGTTGTGAAGAGGGCACGACAAAGCCTATTCCCCCTCAGGAGACCGAAAAGATTTGGTATGGGTCCTCAGATCCTTAAAGGGTTCTACAGCTGCACCATCGAGAGCAACTGCTCGGCCTCCGACCGCATGGCACTGAAGAGGGTAGTGAGTATGGCCCAGTACATCACTCGGACCAAGTTTCCTGCAATCCAGGACCTCTATACCAGATGGTGTCAGAGGAAGGCCCTAAAAATGGACAAAGACTCCAGCCACCCAAGTCATAGACTGTTCTCCCTGCTACCTCACGGCAAGCGGTACCAGAGTGCCAAGTCTAGGTCCAAAAGGCTTCCCAACAGCTTCTACCCCCAAGCCAAAAGACTCCTGAACAGCTAATCAAACGGCTACCCAGACCCCTCTTTTACACTGCTGCTACTCTCTGTTTATTATCTATGCATAGTCACATTAACTCTACCTACATGTACATATTACCTCAATTACCTTGACTAACTGGTGCCCCCCCCCCCCCCCATTGACTCTGTAACGGTACCCCCTGTATATAGCATCGCTATTGTTTTTTCTTCTTCTATTGTTTGTTTAATTATTTGTTACTTTTATTTTCTATTTTTTACTTGTCTATTTTTTACCTAACACTTCTTTTTCTTAAAACTTCTTAAAGCATTGTTGGTTAAGGGCTTGTAAGTAAGCATTTCACTGTGAGGTCTACACCTGTTGTATTCGGCGCCTGTGACAAATAAAACTTGATTGGATTAGATTTGTTGGGATCTGAGACCCGTTCATATTTACTGTAATGTCGCTGTGGAAGCTATAAAAAATGGTGAGCCGGGTGTTTTGTCGAACGTATGCAGGCTGACTCCATGTAAAACCTCATTTGGGAAAAGCATCGGTTGCAAACTTACCTCATTGTCAGCTTCTCCTTTCCTCCGCAGCCACTTTCCCATGGTGAGGAGAGCCGGGGGATCCAGGGGGATGACGACTGACACTGCGGCCCGGCCTCCCATTGTTTGTGTGCATTTACTCAGCACGGGAGAGCAAGGACAGTTAGGCTGCAGGAAAACAATAGTCTCATATTTATTTACTGCTTAGTGGCAGCTGGGGAGGCCCCTGTACCTGATAGAGTTTACAGCAAGGGAGAAACCCCCACTTAGTAGGATACTACACCAAATTAAAACATATTACCAGAATGCGTCTCAAATAGAACCCTATAGTCCTAGTTGGTATTAGATAGAACGTCGCAGCCCTGCCCACCTGTGGGGAAAACAACCTGTGGCTACCTACAGATAAGTTTACTCCATTGTCTTACTGCAAAAATGTTACATGCAATTCTTTTGTCTGCTTGTTTTAATTGTATTACAAAACTACACTTAAGAAAAATGCAAATATATACAGTACCAGTGAAAATTTTGGATGCACCTACTCAAGGGTTTTTATTTATTTTTACTACTTTCTACATTGTAGAATAATAGTGAAGACATCAAAACTATAAAATATGGAATAACATATGGAATAACGTAGTAACCAAAAAACACAACACAACTGATTGGCACAAATATTTTAGTAAGGAAAGAAATTCTACAAATGAACTCTAAACAAGGCACTCCTGTGCCAAGAGTATGTAAAGCTGTCATCAAGGCAAAGGGTGGCTACTTTGAAGAATCTCAAATCTCAAATATCTATCTATCTATCTATCTATCTATCTATCTATCTATCTATCTATCTATCTATCTATCTATCTATCTATCTATCTATCTATCTATCTATCTATTAAATGTAAATGTAAATGCATCTATCTATCTATCTATCTATCTATCTATCTATCTATCTATCTATCTATCTATCTATCTATCTATCTATCTATCTATCTATCTATCTATCTACAGTGGGGCAAAAAAAATATTTAGTCAGCCACCAATTGTGCAAGTTCTCCCACTTAAAAATATAAGAGAGGCCTGTAATTGTCATCATAGGTACACTTCAACCATGACAGACAAAATTAGAAAAAAAATCCAGAAAATTACATTGTAGGATTTGTAATGAATTTATTTTCAAATTATGGTGGAAAATAGGTATTTGGTCACCTACAAACAAGCAAGATTTCTGGCTCTCACAGACCTGTAACTTCTTCTTTAAGAGGCTCCTCTGTCCTCCACTCGTTACCTGTATTAATGGCACCTCAGCATAAAAGACACCTGTCCAGAACCTCAAACAATCACACTCCAAACTCCACTAAGACCAAAGAGCTGTCAAAGGACACCAGAAACAAAATTGTAGACCTGCACCAGGCTGGGAAGACTGAATCTGCAATAGGTAAGCAGCTTGGTTTGAAGAAATCAACTGTGGGAGCAATTATTGGGAAACGGAAGACATACAAGACCACTGATAATCTCCCTCGATCTGGAGCTCCACGCAAGATCTCACCCGTGGGGTCAAAATGATCACAAGAACGGTGAGCAAAAATCCCAGAATGACCTGCAGAGAGCTGGGACCAAAGTAACAAAGTCTACCATCAGTAACACACTACGCCACCAGGGACTCAAATCCTGCAGTGCTAGACGTGTCCCCCTGCTTAAGCCAGTACATGTCCAGGCCTGTCTGAAGTTTGCTAGAGAGCATTTGGATGATCCAGAAGGAGATTGGGAGAATGTCATATGGTCAGATGAAAAAAATATATAACTTTTTGGTAAAAACTCAACTCGTCGTGTTTGGAGGACAAACAATGCTGAGTTGCATCCAAAGAACACCATACCTACTGTGAAGCATGGGGGTGGAAACATCATGCTTTGGGGCTGTTTTTCTGCAAAGGGACCAGGACAACTGATCCGTGTAAAGGAAAGAATGAATGGGCCATGTATCGTGAGATTTTGAGTGAAAACCTCCTTCCATCAGCAAGGGCATTGCAGATGAAATGTGGCTGGGTCTTTCAGCATGACAATGATCCCAAACACAATGCCCGGGCAACCAAGGAGTGGCTTCGTAAGAAGCATTTTAAGGTCCTGGAGTGGCCTAGCCAGTCTCCAGATCTCAACCCCATAGAAAATCTTTGGAGGGAGTTGAAAGTCTGTGTTGCCCAGCAACAGCCCCAAAGCATCACTGCTCTAGAGGAGATCTGCATGGAGGAATGGGCCAAAATACCAGCAACAGTGTGTGAAAATCTTGTGAAGACTTACAGAAAACATTTGACCTCTGTCATTGCCAACAAAGGGTATATAATAAAGTATTGAGATAAACTTTTGTTATTGACCAAATACTTATTTTCCATGATAATTTGCAAATACATTCATAAAATATCCTACAATGTGATTTTTTTCTCATTTTGTCTGTCATAGTTGAAGTGTACCTATGATGAAAATTACAGGGCTCTCATCTTTTTAAGTGGGAGAACTTGCACAATTGGTGGCTGACTAAATACTTTTTTGCCCCACTGTATATTAGTTGAAGTTAGAAGTTTACATACACTTAGGTTGGAGTCATTAAAACCTGTTTTTCAACCACACCACAAATTTCTTGTAAACAAACTATAGTTTTGGCAAGTCGGTTAAAACATCTACTTTGTGCATGACACAAGGCATTTTTACAACAATTGTTAACAGACAGATTATCATTC